>NC_092819.1:6850000-7150000 GCF_023375885.2 Dermacentor andersoni
TCCCGGTCATTCTAGCAGCGTCACCTCTCGGAGTTGCACCCGTCAATTTCCTGTTGAGTGCGAGTACACGGAGGACGGTTGTTGGAAATGTCTGCTTCGGAGCTCGGTCGTGCACAGCAGTGCCCCGCACCTCTACCAAATACGTTGCGGAGGGAAGAAGCAAGACGGGAAGTGTACCTACAGTATCCACAGTAATTTGCAGTAACTGACAAAGACAAGTCTAGAGCAGGCTAGTCACGGAATCACCTTCTTCAGCCGCAGGCTCATGCTCATATTCCTCAGCGTTGTGCAGAGCAGCGTAACCATATATTTGTTCGTAGGATATATATGTAAAACAGCTTGGGAAGGAAGAGAGCAAAGCAAGGGAGAAGGCAGGGACCCTACTCAAAAGGGCGCCTGGTTGGATAAAAATCACTAAATGCTTACTTATAGAATTCTGTAATGTTTAGATTAAATAATTTAGTAGATGGGAATGTCATGTGTGCCAAAAACGTTCAAAGCGCTACGCTACAAGGTGTCTTACAGAGGTCCTGTTCTTCTTTAATTACTCCTAATATAAAGCTGAAATATTACCAAGATATAACTTGACAATCTCAAAAACGAACAGCCTTTGTGCGACCTTACAGAATCCAGCAGAAGTTCCAGTGAAGGTGACTCTGTCGAACAGTTGCAGTAGGAATTTTATTGTTTGTAATATTAACACACATTTAAAACTTGGCGCGCATGTGATTCATGCTCAACCCGCATTTCCTCCACAATGAAAGCCAGTGTCACACCTCGTTCTGCAAAGGCGTCCTAAAATATGAGAATAACACGTATGTAAACCCATAAATAACCAAAACGAATTAAACTTTGCACGCACATCTCACGTAGCCTACGCCATTTCTAAAAGAAATATGATGTAGTTGCCTAGCTGAGCTGACCAAGGACAATGGGGATGCCTTCTATGGGCGTCATGTTACGTATGAAGATTTGGAAAAGCAATATTCACTAATAATCTGCAGAGCTCATAATTAAGCCAGCGAATGTTGAGTTGGTGCTGGGGTGAAGCAACTGGTAATTTCTTTCGTTATCCTGGTGTAATCAGCATTCGTTAGTTGTACTGCTATCGAATCAGTGCGTGATTTAAACTCACAATTAATCAATATTTGAAAAACAAAGGAACATGGCAATAAGAAGAGGAAAGGCGAAAGGTGATAAGTGCTAACCGCCGGATTAAATTTCGGAGTGTTTCGAACTCTTACGAATCCTATTTTCCTTTGTTTAACGGTGACCCAAGCAAATTAAACTTGAATTTTGTTAGCGCGACACCACAGTGTGATAAGGTAATAATTACTCAGCGTTCAGCTGTTCATTGATGATAGTTATCTGTAGAGAAATAAAAGAATGGCTAATATACTAATAGAGTCCTCTCTGACCTTGACGCCGTAACTAATTGGTGTAATGGATGGCTGATGGAAATAAACGCTAACCAATGTAAATTCATGCACGTGTCACGGGTTACTTGAAAATTATTCTATATTCATACATGAACCACAGCGCCATTAAGACATCATCGCGTGCGACAAACATCAACAGTGTTGCGCTGCACCACATCCGCAGGACGTGAATGCCAAGCAACAATATTTCTTCGAAGAAAATAACATTTAAATTGATCAGACCTAGAAGTACAGCATCTAGGAATAACTTCAATAAAGTGCCGGCAGCCGACGGCTTAACGCGTCGTGACGCTGGCCAGGCGTCGACCCGGGGTTATACCCTACTCTGCACTACCCCAGTTGGGCCCGTTTGTAGTGGGTCATGAGGCTTGTGCTTTTCGAGCGCACCCCGGGCCTGCTGGACGGCCCATAGTTGTGAGTCCTTGTCTGCAGACTGCAGTGCACCTTGAAGTTCGGGCGGGTAAGTCCTGGAGGTAGCTGCCGTCGGGAACCTGGCACAGTCCCACATGATGGACTTACTGCGAGGAAACATAATGAGGGACCTTCTGATAAGCATAATTACGTATGATTACAGAAAGTTGAATAAAACAGCATCAGTCGTAACCTGCTTCGTCGTTCAAACCAAGGGATAACACTAAGTTCTTTTTTCATTGCTGTTACACTTACAAAGCAGCCGTATCTTCCCAGAACATACCTTGCCGCGACGGATTGGATTTCTCTAATGAATTAATATGCACACCACAAAACGAATCCTACACAGGGCAACCATATACTACAACACTGGTAAAACGCCTATTTCTTGCGCTACTCCTCACACCCAGGAATTATGGACACATTCTGTGGTTCTTCACAGCAATGCACAAGCGTAAGTAAATCGGCAAAATTAAGAAAATATATACATATTACAAAATATCGGCCAAGTATCAGCAAGTTTCAACTGATCACCCCGAGAAGGCAGCCAACAACATATGCGTTTGTGGCACCTAGTCGGAACAGTGCTGGTGCGTTAAAGAAGTTTTGGTCAGGGATGGGCGGCGAAATCACATTTCAGAAGCAAATTGTTTTGCACCCATCCGACACAGGGAAAATTAGGGCTATTTTTTTTACCTTCACTTAGTGCAGACTCGTGTAGACGAGTGTAGTGCTGGGCAGAGGTTATGGCGTCGTGTGCTGCACTTGGCTCGCTGGGCTGTAGCCAATCACAGCAGTCTGCGCGTCGTCTTCTGCATCAGCATACTAGCCTCGCATCGAGCCTTACTCGTAGCCGCTCGCCATCGCCCCTTGCAGGAGCAGTGATCCCCGCCACACACGCTGGTACCGCGGGCTGACGACGCCGCGGACGAGTGTAGCACTACCCACCTCACGCTACCCGGAAACTAAACGCCAATGTACGGTTTTCCTTTCATCGGCAAATCTAGACAAACTGCAGCTCAATACATCTTCAATGCACGAAGACAGCACGAAGTCGAAAACAGTTCGAACCATACGTGAGTAAGATAATTTTACCTTCTTGGAAGATTAGCTCACCTCCGTCTGTGACACATGGTCACGCAAGGACTTTGCTGCCGTCTTTGCAGCGAATATTCACATCGTCGCTATATATCAGCGCCGACAGTATGAGACAAGATGGCGCCACGCTTTTGCAGCAGCAGCCTGCTCGTTTGATGTCCGCTGCCTGCGCTCATCGAAACCGGGGTACAGAAAGTGTAGTTTTCATGCTACACTACAGCTGTAAAAAATGGCTTCGTGTACGTAGGCGGAGGTAAACATTGCTATGCCAAGTAAAAAAACAAAGGCAACTTCTTACACTAGCTGCACTCGTGTAGTCACTGTAGATAAAAAAAAATAGCCCTATTGACTTCAAGACGAACCAAATTTAAACCGTAAGGGGATCTATTACAGCTGGTGTTGGAATAGTAATTGCAGAGCGAGTGTGGCTCACTCTGCTTGCAAGCGCAGAGTTTTCAGAGGCAGCAGGGAGGGAGTGTATACATGCGTGTGCTCGTCTTGAGTGTGCGTGCGTGTGTACTTGACTTTGTGCGCGCGCGTGCTTGTGTCTCCGTCTTTGAATCTGCATGCGCACGAGCGCGTTTATGCATCTGCGAGAATACGCGCGTTTGTGTATGCGTGCATTTCCGTGTGCGTACGTGGGCACATTTTTCTGCCTGTGAGCATGCGTGGGCGCGTGTAAATGTGCATGGAGGCGAACGTGTGTGTTATCTGTGCGTCTGTATGTGTGAGGGAGAGTGTGCGTGGTGTGTAAGTGTTTGTGTGTGTATGTGTGTGCGAGCGAGCGAGCATTTCCCTACTCTCCGAGGCAAATGGGACACAGACTTTAAAATTATGGAGTTTTTACGTGTCAAATCACAATCTGATTATGAGGCGCGCCGTAGTGGGGGACTGCAGAATAATTTCAACCACCTAGGGCTCTTTAACTTGCACCTAAATGTAAGCAAACAGGTGTTTTCGCATTACGCCCCCCGCTAAATTTGGCCGCCGTGGCCGGGATTTGATCCCGCTACCTCCTGCTTAGCAGACCAACACCGCAGCCACTAAACAACCATGGCGCGGATACAGAATTTAGTTCAACCCTTAGTTATATCCACAGAGACAAGAACGAATGACACTGCCTTTATAGCATTATCGCTTTCTTAAAGCGAAACCGACGCAAAAAGAAAAAAAAAATAGGAGTCATTCCACTCTGTGAAGGTGGATGACCAGCTAAGCTGCAGCACATCTCACAGGATTAGACAAGCGACAAGAAAGGGGGTTAACCGAGGGACCCGATTTTTATTAGTCATAATATGAGAAGCCAACAAACACTGACACCAAGGACAACATAGGGGAAATTACTTGCGCTTAATAAATAGAATGTAGAAACGATAAGTTAATGGAAATTAAAGTGGATAAAAAAACAACTTGCCGCAGGTGGAAACCGAACCCGCAACCTTCGGTTCGGTTCCCACCTGCGGCAAGTTGTTTTTTTATCCACTTTAATTTCCATTAACTTATCGTTTCTACATTCTATTTAATAAGCGCAAGTAATTTCCCCTATGTTGTCCTTGGTGTCAGTGTTTGTTGGCTTCTCATAATAGGATTAGACAAGGGGACATGTATTTTTCACCATCTGGTAATGGTAGCGACGATAGCTTTGAGATTACTGTGATATATACGGATTGGTCCGGTTACAACCTTAGACAGAATCTTGGCCAAAATTGTATCTATACAATACCCATGCACGTACCCAAGGGGAAGCCCGGAGGGGGGGGGGGGGCCCCCCCGCCCCCCGAAATTAAGCGGCATAACCTCCCCCCCCCCCCTATCTGCCCAAGGCACCACTCCTCCCACACATTCCTAAAGCGTCGACAAATCAATCTACCCGGCGGTCAACATTTTGCTGCCTTTTACAGCGAAAGCAGTGTATAACATCCGTAGTATTTTTCGGCTTCCATTGACAGAGAAAATCATCATGTGGGAAGATCCTGGTGATAGTGCAAGAAGGCTCCAAGATCAATGGCACATACCCCTGTGGACTCGGGAACCTATAACGCGCGCTTCGGAATTTTCGGGATCGGCCTACGTATGGGGAGTTCTTAATGCCTGCTTCACCTCCACCGCGGGTGGGCCCGGTGTTGCAATATCTTCAGGATCGCCCTACATATGGGGAGTTCTTAATGCCTGCATCACCTCCGCCGCGGGTGGGCCCGGTATTGCAATATCTTCGGGATCGGCCTACATATGGGGAGTTCTTAATGCCTGCATCACCTCCGCCGCGGGTGGGCCCGGTATTGCAATATCTTCGGGATCGGCCTATATGTGGGGAGTTCTTAATGTCTGCTTCACCTCCGCCCCGGGTGGGCCCGGTATTGCAATATCTTCGGGATCGGCCTATATATGGGGAGTTCTTAATGTCTGCTTCAACTCCGCCCCGGGTGGGCCCGGTATTGCAATATCTTCGGGATCGGCCTATATATGGGGAGTTCTTAATGTCTGCTTCACCTCCGCCGCGGGTGGGCCCGGTATTGCAATATCTTCGGGATCGGCCTATATATGGGGAGTTCTTAATGTCTGCTTCACCTCCGCCCCGGGTGGGCCCGGTATTGCAATATCTTCGGGATCGGCCTATATATGGGGAGTTCTTAATGTCTGCTTCACCTCCGCCCCGGGTGGGCCCGGTATTGCAATATCTTCGGGATCGGCCTATATATGGGGAGTTCTTAATGTCTGCTTCACCTCCGCCCCGGGTGGGCCCGGTATTGCAATATCTTCGGGATCGGCCTATATATGGGGAGTTCTTAATGTCTGCTTCACCTCCGCCGCGGGTGGGCCCGGTATTGCAATATCTTCGGGATCGGCCTATATATGGGGAGTTCTTAATGTCTGCTTCACCTCCGCCCCGGGGGGGCCCGGTATTGCAATATCTTCGGGATCGGCCTATATATGGGGAGTTCTTAATGTCTGCTTCACCTCCGCCCCGGGTGGGCCCGGTATTGCAATATCTTCGGGATCGGCCTATATATGGGGAGTTCTTAATGTCTGCTTCACCTCCGCCCCGGGTGGGCCCGGTATTGCAGTATCTTCGGGATCGGCCTATATATGGGGAGTTCTTAATGTCTGCTTCACCTCCGCCCCCGGTGGGCCCGGTATTGCAATATCTTCGGGATCGGCCTATATATGGGGAGTTCTTAATGTCTGCTTCACCTCCGCCCCGGGTGGGCCCGGTATTGCAGTATCTTCGGGATCGGCCTATATATGGGGAGTTCTTAATGTCTGCTTCACCTCCGCCCCGGGTGGGCCCGGTATTGCAATATCTTCGGGATCGGCCTACATATGGGGAGTTCTTAATGCCTGCATCACCTCCGCCGCGGGTGGGCCCGGTATTGCAATATCTTCGGGATCGGCCTATATATGGGGAGTTCTTAATGTCTGCTTCACCTCCGCCCCGGGTGGGCCCGGTATTGCAATATCTTCGGGATCGGCCTATATATGGGGAGTTCTTAATGTCTGCTTCACCTCCGCCCCGGGTGGGCCCGGTATTGCAATATCTTCAGGATCTCCCTACATATGGGGAGTTCTTAAAGGGACACTAAAGGTTACCAGAAACTCAAGTTAAAGTGGTAGAGCAATGTTCTAGAACGTCTAAGGCGTCAATTTAATCGCGAACAGAGCTTTAGTAACCGAGAAATTGAGGTAAATGCATGACACGATTTGAGACCCCCCAGCGACATTCCGGTACTAGCCCGATGACGAAAGGACTCCTCATAATTTGTGTTACTAATACTCAACTACTCGTATTAAAAATATAATTTCATTCGATTATAAGACGGAAAAAAATGCTACTTGTCTACGTCTATTCGACTCTAAGAAAAAATAACATTTTGACGTTACCCTTCAGTAATATGGGTGTTCGAAAGGTTTCGTTTTCGCTCGACTCTGCGCACTCGACTCTGCGCCGCGCACGCTTTGGAGTTTCAGTACTTTCGTTATCGCGTCGTGCTGTGAGGGTTCTGCTGGCTCGCGACACTTTCATTTGGAACAAGCAGCGAGAATGCCACGTCCATGTGATGTCGTGGGAAGCCCTCGTTGCTTTCCCGCTCCGGAGAGCCGGTGTCGAGGCCGCCGTCGTAGTACGCAACGACGCCGGCAGTGCGAGCCCTCAGCAGCAGGTCGCGCTCGTCGGTGCTCAAATCGCTGAAGTTGAGCCCACCATCGCGAGCCAATCTGTCGGTGTCAGGGTCCATTGCGACGAGCGTCGAAGTTTGCGCCATAGAATGAAGTACTAGCTTATGGGCGTCTTGCGCTGGAGTTTGAGGTATAGTAGCGGCGCCTGGTAGCGGTGCGGGAAACGACATCTGGGTCGCGCCAGCTTGGGTCGTATTGAGCCCTGGCTGTGGCGAAGCACGTTTCTAGGCCGAGTTTTGCGTCGATTCGCACTTTTTTATGCCCTGTTGCGAGTGCGAAAAGGCTCGTCACTTCTCACAGATCACGCCGACCACGCTGCGAGCTCGCCGCAGCCTATAGTTTAACGAAAACGGACTCTCCGTGTGCCATGGGACGTAATGTGGGACGTAATTCGTTTCTCCTTCCGCTAGCCACCATACTCCCGCTTTCGCTCTGCTGTCGGCTCTGTCTTGGCTCTGTTTCTGGCCGCGCGTTTGCGTTTTGCGCAGAAAAGCCGTAGCGCCGTCTGCGGACGCCGTTCTACTCACCGTTGGCGCAACGTCACTATGAGACCATGATGTCAGTACTCCTCGATCGGAGGGCGGGCGATTTGAACTGCGCTAGCGGTACGCGGACGCTTCAGAACGCATTTTCTCTTAAAATAAGTCTCTCCTTGGCACGAAACAAGCGTTTCGAGGTTTCTGTGATGGTATTTCAACAGTCCACGTTGATTAAATAGTAACCTTTAGTGTCCCTTTAATGCCTGCATCACCTCCGCCGCGGGTGGGCCCGGTATTGCAATATCTTCGGGATCGGCCTACATATGGGGAGTTCTTAATGCCTGCATCACCTCCGCCGCGGGTGGGCCCGGTATTGCAATATCTTCGGTATCGGCCTATATATGGGGAGTTCTTAATGTCTGCTTCACCTCCGCCCCGGGTGGGCCCGGTATTGCAATATCTTCGGGATCGGCCTATATATGGGGAGTTCTTAATGTCTACTTCACCTCCGCCCCGGGTGGGCCCGGTATTGCAATATCTTCGGGATCGCCCTATATATGGGGAGTTCTTAATGTCTGCTTCACCTCCGCCGCGGGTGGGCCCGGTATTGCAATATCTTCGGGATCGGCCTATATATGGGGAGTTCTTAATGTCTGCTTCACCTCCGCCCCGGGGGGGGCCCGGTATTGCAATATCTTCGGGATCGGCCTATATATGGGGAGTTCTTAATATCTGCTTCACCTCCGCCCCGGGTGGGCCCGGTATTGCAGTATCTTCGGGATCGGCCTATATATGGGGAGTTCTTAATGTCTGCTTCACCTCCGCCCCCGGTGGGCCCGGTATTGCAATATCTTCGGGATCGGCCTATATATGGGGAGTTCTTAATGTCTGCTTCACCTCCGCCCCGGGTGGGCCCGGTATTGCAATATCTTCGGGATCGGCCTATATATGGGGGGTTCTTAATGCCTGCATCACCTCCGCCGCGGGTGGGCCCGGTATTGCAATATCTTCGGGATCGGCCTATATATGGGGAGTTCTTAATGTCTGCTTCACCTCCGCCCCGGGTGGGCCCGGTATTCCAATACCTTCGGGATCGGCCTATATATGGGGAGTTCTTAATGTCTGCTTCACCTCCGCCCCGGGTGGGCCCGGTATTGCAATATCTTCGGGATCGGCCTATATATGGGGAGTTCTTAATGTCTGCTTCACCTCCGCCTCGGGTGGGCCCGGTATTGCAATATCTTCGGGATCGGCCTATATATGGGGAGTGTAGCGAAGAGATTGTAGAAGAGACGCTAGTGGGTTCAGCGCTACTGGCTCTAAACGCTAGTGGGTCGTGCGCTCCGGCTCAGCAACGGCTCTCGTGCTTGGAAGCTGTGACTGCCCTGCCCGTCGACGTTGCGCTGCTCCCGAGCTCTGCCAAATAAACACCTTTAGAATTGGTGGAGGTGCGGGGTACCCTCAGACGATCATCCTGGAACTCCGGTCCCGTACCCTACCATCTACCATGCCCCAAGACGCCTCCCAGCAAACGCCTCCTCCTGCACCCACTGCGTGTCCCGGGGTGCCTCGTCATCGCGACCCTCCTATCTACACTGGAGCGGACGACACTGACGTGGACGAATGGCTCACGGCGTACGACAGGGTAGGCGACCATAACAAGTGGGATGAAGCAGCCAAATTGAGCCATGTTCTGTTCTACCTCGCTGGAGTGGCCAGCCTGTGGTATAACAACCATCAAGCAGAGTTCCAGACATGGTCGGAATTTAAGACTTCCCTCGCCGATGTATTTGGTCGCCCTGCTGTTCGCAAGCTGCGTGCCGAGCAACGTTTGCGAGAACGAGCTCAACAGCCAGGCGAAACATTCACCAGTTATATCGAAGATGTCCTGGATCTATGCAGGAAAGTCGATTCGACCATGGCGGAGTCTGATCGAATCCGAAACATACTGAAGGGCATAGAAGACGACGCCTTTAACATGTTGCTGGCCAAAAGTCCACGCTCTGTGGCTGAAATTGTCACACTGTGCCAGAGCTATGAAGAACTCCGCAGGCAGCGGTCACTGACCCGTCGATCTCTACCGCGTGACGAACACCTCGCTGGTTTGGCTGCCATGTCCACCCAGGCAGCGTTGCTCGCAGAAATGAAGGCGTTCGTCCGCGAGGAAGTTGCCCGGCAACTCTCGTTGATGGATTTTGCACAGCCGCAGTCGGTACACGCGCCTACGCCAAGTTTTGCGCCTCCGCTTCGCCGCGTCATAGCGCAAGAACTGCACGAGGTTTTGCCTGAGCACCACCAGCGTGTTCCTGCGGCTGCGCCTCACAGCTACACCGAAGTCATGGCCAGGCCCCAACAGATCCCGACGGCTGTGCCACTCAGCTACGCGGAAGTTGTCACCCAGCCTCAACAACTCCCTCAACGGGGACCTCTCACGTACGCCGAAGTCCTCGCTATGCCCCGACAACAGCCTGCTATGCAATCACTTCACCAGGCGCCACGTCCAACGCGTCCTTCCACATGGATGGGACCTGCCGCAACGACTCGGTGGCGTACAGCGGACAATCGACCAATATGTTTTGCGTGCGGCTATGCAGGCCACGTCGCACGCTACTGTAGTCGCGTGCAGTCACCTAGCGCTACACCTTATGGGCCAAGTTCTATGGCGGGTTCTCCGCGCCCTTATTACGACGACGAACCTCGGGCTGCGTCACCACCATTCCGCCGGTCCGCCAACATCCGCCGCTCAACTTCTCCACGCCGACGCTCCCCATCACCGATGCGGCCTCGTCCCGAAGCTCGGGATGAGGAAAACTAATTGTCGCAGTCCATGAGGCAAGGGCTGCGACGCCGTCGAAACGCGGAAGTCCTCAACGTAGCCCGACCAATGTGATAGACGTGTTAGTTGACGGTGTGCGCACATATGCCCTCGTGGATACCGGAGCCGCTGTATCAGTTATGGACGCAAAGCTTTGTCGCTTCCTTCGAAAGGTTACGACGCCCATTGCTGGATTCGCCCTCCGCACAGCATGCGCACAGCGTATTCACCCGATTGCGGCGTGCACCGCTCGTGTTCTCATCGAGGACGTTGTATACGCCGTCGAATTATTGTGATTTCCTCGTGCTCCCACGAAGTTATCCTGGGGTGGGACTTTCTCGCCCGCCATGATGCCGTCATTCATTGCGCACGGGCCGAACTAGAACTGTCGCCGATCTCAGATATGACGCTTGCCGATAATGCTTCTTGTGCAAACAAGCTACTCGTCAGGCACGACACCAACGTTCCTCCCAACTCGTCAGTGATTGTATCAATGCATTGCAGCAGCCTCTCTGACGCCATCGCACTACTTTCTCCATCAGGCCGCTTTTACGCTCGAAAACGTCTGCTGCTGCCTTTTGCGACTGTGAACGTCAAACAGGGCTCTACAGCTATTTTTGTCTGTAACCCCTTCTCATACACTGTGATGCTGCTTCAAGGCGAATGTCTTGGCCACGTGGAAGTGATTGACGCCGTAGAAATTACGGATGTTCCCGAAGACACGTCCTGCGCCAGTTACAACACGCTCGGTTCTCTCTCGACGTCCGACCCTTTGCCCACAGGTGTGTTCGATTCATCTATTGCCGATGGCCTCACCCCACCTCAGCGTTCGCAGCTTCTGCGCATCTTAGAAGAATTTCGTTCTTCTTTTGATGTCGAGCAACCTTCCTTGGGCCGGGCGTCTGCTGTCACGCACCATATTGACACTGGCTCCCAACTGCCATTGCGGCAACGACCATATCGCGTCTCTGCCACGGAACGTCGTGTGATTAATGAGCAAGTGGACGATATGCTTCGCCGCGAAGTGATCCGACCCTCGAACAGTCCATGGGCATCCCCTGTCGTCCTTGTTACGAAAAAAGACGGCTCGGTACGGTTCTATGTAGACTATCGCCGCCTGAACAAGATCACTCGCAAAGATGTATACCCGCTGCCGCGAATTGATGACGCCATCGATAGCCTACAAGGAGCAGAATTCTTTTCATCTCTAGATTTACGCTCCGGCTATTGGCAAGTACCCATGGCTGACGTCGATAGGCCGAAGACAGCCTTTGCCACACCCGACGGCTTATACGAATTTAACGCCATGCCGTTTGGACTTTGTAATGCGCCAGCAACTTTTGAACGCATGATGGACACAGTCCTCCGCGGTTTGAAGTGGCACACGTGCTTATGTTATCTCGACGACGTTGTTGTTTTTGCCTCTGACTTCACCACGCACCTTCAACGCCTACGGCATGTTTTGACTTGCTTAGCGAACGCTGGCCTTCAACTGAACCTAAAGAAGTGCCGATTTGCAGCGCGGCAGCTCATGATACTCGGTTATGTCGTCTCGAAGGATGGAATCCTCCCCGATCCAGCCAAACTTCGTGCCGTAGCTGAATTTCCTAAACCGACGTCCGTCAAAGAACTGCGCAGTTTTGTAGGTTTGTGTTCCTACTTCAGGCGCTTCATTCGCAATTTCGCCGCGGTCATATCACCCCTGACGAAGCTCCTTGGCAGCAACGGACCTCTCCATTCGTGGTCGTCCGAGTGCGACGAGGCGTTCACTAAGCTCCGTCGTTTGCTGACGTCTCCTCCCATATTGCGCCACTACGATCCAACGGCACCTATTGAGGTACACACAGATGCCAGCGGTGTTGGCCTCGGCGCTGTCTTAGCACAGCGCAAAGAAGGGTTTCCTGAATATGTTGTGGCATATGCAAGCCGTATGCTTACTAAAGCCGAGGCCAATTACACCGTCACGGAAAAAGAATGTCTGGCGATCATCTGGGCGCTTACCAAGTTCCGGCCCTATTTGTATGGTCGCCAATTTGATGCCGTCACAGACCACCATGCACTATGCTGGCTGTCGTCATTGAAGGACCCCTCAGGCCGTCTCGCCCGCTGGGCGCTTCGCTTACAGGATTACGATATCCGCGTACTGTACCGCAACGGACGCCAGCATGCTGATGCTGACGCCCTCTCACGTTCTCCCTTGCCAGACGACAATGCCTGCTGCGCAATATCCCAGCTTGACGTTTCTTCCGTCGACATTGGGACCATCGCTTCTGAGCAGCGCAAGGACCCCTGGATTGCCTCCATCATAGACTGCCTTGCTGATCCGTCATCGCAGCCAACCACTCGTGCACTGCGCCGTCAAGCTCGCCATTTCGCCATTCGCGACGACCTGCTTCATCGACGCAATTACACCTCTGACGGCCGCCAGTGGTTATTAGTTGTACCTCGAAGCCTGCGTTCTGAAATCTGCGCATCGTTCCACTCTGATCCACAGTGTGCGCATTCGGGACTTTTCAAAACCTACCAGCGCCTCCGACGACGCTACTACTGGCGAGGAATGTACAACTACATTCAAAAGTTTGTTCGTTCATGCCCCGACTGCCAGCGCCGAAAATCTCCACCCCACCTCTCGCCAGCTGGCCTGCAGCCTCTACCCTGCCCTACCCAACCGTTCGGGCGCGTTGGCATCGATTTGTATGGACCACTTCCCCTGACGTCGGCTGGTAACCGCTGGGCCATTGTGGCAGTAGATCACCTTACACGATACGCTGAAACCGCCGCTCTCCCAGCAGCTACAGCGCGCGATGTTGCATCATTCCTGCTTCGCCGATTCATCCTGCGGCATGGTCCACCCCAAGAATTGCTCAGCGATCGCGGACGCGTCTTCCTGTCGGAAGTAGTTGAAGCGATTCTCAAAGAGTGCCACGTTGTTCATCGTACGACTACGGCGTACCACCCTCAAACGAATGGCCTCACAGAACGCTTCAACCGTACGCTCGGCGACATGCTTTCAATGTACGTTGCCTCCGACCACACGAACTGGGACGCCATTCTGCCATTCGTCACCTACGCGTATAATACCGCTACGCAGAGCACCACTGGATTTTCACCCTATTTCTTGCTGTATGGTCGACACCCTTCGCACACCATCGACACCATTCTTCCGTACCGGCCGGATGCATCCGAGTACGTCCCTATTTCTGACACGGTCCGACATGCAGAAGAGTGCCGCGACCTCGCACGGGCCTTTACTTCCGATGATCACGAGCGCCAGAGGAGCACTCGCGGTGACGCCACTGCCACGGTCACCTTCGATCCGGGAGCGCTCGTGTGGCTCTCAGTCCCTTTAACTGCCCCTGGCCTCTCATCAAAACTGGTCCCTAAGTATGAAGGCCCTTATCGTGTTCTCGAACGCGCATCTCCTGTGAACTATGTCATCGAACCAGTTGAGCCGTCTGAAGACATGCGCCGCCGTGGACGAGACATTGTCCATGTCGACCGTTTAAAGCGTTACTACGACCCGCTCATCGTGACGAGCTGTTAGGTCGCCGGACGGCTCCCTTCTCGCTCCCGGGGGGTGGTTGTAGCGAAGAGATTGTAGAAGAGACGCTAGTGGGTTCAGCGCTACTGGCTCTAAACGCTAGTGGGTCGAGCGCTCCGGCTCAGCAACGGCTCTCGTGCTTGGAAGCTGTGACTGCCCTGCCCGTCGATGTTGCGCTGCTCCCGAGCTCCGCCAAATAAACACTTTTAGAGGAGTTCTTAATGTCTGCTTCACCTCCGCCCCGGGTGGGCCCGGTATTGAAATATCTTCGGGATCGGCCTATATATGGGGAGTTCTTAATGTCTGCTTCACCTCCGCCCCGGGTGGGCCCGGTATTGCAATATCTTTGGGATCGGCCTATATATGGGGAGTTCTTAATGTCTGCTTCACCTCCGCCCCGGGTGGGCTCGGTATTGCAATATCTTCGGGATCGGCCTATATATGGGGAGTTCTTAATGTCTGCTTCACCTCCGCCCCGGGTGGGCCCAGTATTGCAATATCTTCGGGATCGGCCTATATATGGGGAGTTCTTAATGTCTGCTTCACCTCCGCCCCGGGTGGGCCCGGTATTGCAGTATCTTCGGGATCGGCCTATATATGGGGAGTTCTTAATGTCTGCTTCACCTCCGCCCCGGGTGGGCCCGGTATTGCAATATCTTTGGGATCGGCCTATATATGGGGAGTTCTTAATGTCTGCTTCACCTCCGCCCCGGGTGGGCCCGGTATTGCAATATCTTCGGGATCGGCCTATATATGGGGAGTTCTTAATGTCTGCTTCACCTCCGCCCCGGGTGGGCCCGGTATTGCAATATCTTCGGGATCGGCACACGTATGGGGAGTTCTTAACGTCTGCTTCACCTCCGCCGGGTGTCTGCCAGGTTTTGCACTATCTTCAGGCCGACCCGCAGCGGAGGTCAAACACTTTGCTTTTCGTTTGAGAGCTTTGACTGTCGTCAGCTTTCGCTCCATTCCATCTTCACCATTCCATCCCATTCCATCTTCAACCATTCCATCTTCAGAGAATGGAATGGTTGTCAATTTTTTCACTTCTTTTGGATGGTGGTAGTTATCGACTTCTCCTGGGGTGTGGAGGCCAGTTTTCTCATCGATTCCGTGCCCTCGCGATTAACTCAAGATGAATTAATTTGTCACCACCTATTGCAGTAGGCAGGGCGTAGTTTATCGTTTTAATTATCATATCTTATAATATTTATAACGCCCAACACAATTTTTATGTCACCATGTATTCAACAATCCCGCGCATCTCTGTTGCTTCGATAGTTCAACCTTTGTTTAGACTGATCCAGGGGCCAGGCAAGGGATTCGGTTCATAATCGGCTGCTCTGTATGCTCGTGGAACAAGTTGTGGCCGGAGAAAACGCCAGTTGCGTTTAACTTTTCCTTTTGCTTCCTTATTTCCTCCAGTGACGGCTCGCCGCGACGCTGGCAAATCCTCGGAAGCATATACCCACGATATGGGTTAGATAAAGCGAAAAATAAAATAATGCGAAACAGCGTCCATCATCAGACCCTGCAATAACCGTTCAACCCATAAGCAGTGACTGTCACCCGTTACCTCGTCTAGTTTTTCCCTTATTGTGAAGCACTTCTTGTACAAAATTGGCAACTGGAAACAAGAGTCGCAAGGAGATGAGAAATTAAGCTATGTACTAAGGGAGAAAACCAAGGCAACAGCTAAACTGGGAGAAAAAGCGAAAATTGTTAGTGAAAATATTTATGGAGCAACATCCTTTTATTGAAAAGGAAGGAGGTAAAACGCCGCTGCAAGTGGAGAATAATTCCGCGTGGTTTGAATGGCGCTTCTACAGTTATCAGTCGAGCCGCGTGACATAAGCACTTCTATGCTGTGCTTATGTGGGTCTTTTTCTAACCGTCCGCGGTTGGCGCAGTACGTCTAGAACCACAGCGTCGTGCGCTCTACGCGGTTGTACTTGCCGCAGGTGGGAACCGAACCGAAGGTTGCGGGTTCGGTTCCCACCTGCGGCAAGTTGTTTTTTTATCCACTTTAATTTCCATTAACTTATCGTTTCTACATTCTATTTATTAAGCGCAAGTAATTTCCCCTATGTTGTCCTTGGTGTCAGTGTTTGTTGGCTTCTCATATTATGACTAATAAAAATCGGGTCCCTCGGTTAACCCCCTTTCTTGTCGCTTGTCTAATCCTGTGAGATGTGCTGCAGCTTAGCTGGTCATCCACCTTCACAGAGTGGAATGACTCCTATTTTTTTTTTTTTTTTGCGTCGGTTTCGCTTTAAGAAAGCGATAATGCTATAAAGGCAGTGTCATTCGTTCTTGTCTCTGTGGATATAACTAAGGGTTGAACTAAATTCTGTATCCGCGCCATGGTTGTTTAGTGGCTGCGGTGTTGGTCTGCTAAGCAGGAGGTAGCGGGATCAAATCCCGGCCACGGCGGCCAAATTTAGCGGGGGGCGTAATGCGAAAACACCTGTTTGCTTACATTTAGGTGCAAGTTAAAGAGCCCTAGGTGGTTGAAATTATTCTGCAGTCCCCCACTACGGCGCGCCTCATAATCAGATTGTGATTTGACACGTAAAAACTCCATAATTTTAAAGTCTGTGTCCCATTTGCCTCGGAGAGTAGGGAAATGCTCGCTCGCTCGCACACACATACACACACAAACACTTACACACCACGCACACTCTCCCTCACACATACAGACGCACAGATAACACACACGTTCGCCTCCATGCACATTTACACGCGCCCACGCATGCTCACAGGCAGAAAAATGTGCCCACGTACGCACACGGAAATGCACGCATACACAAACGCGCGTATTCTCGCAGATGCATAAACGCGCTCGTGCGCATGCAGATTCAAAGACGGAGACACAAGCACGCGCGCGCACAAAGTCAAGTACACACGCACGCACACTCAAGACGAGCACACGCATGTATACACTCCCTCCCTGCTGCCTCTGAAAACTCTGCGCTTGCAAGCAGAGTGAGCCACACTCGCTCTGCAATTACTATTCCAACACCAGCTGTAATAGATCCCCTTACGGTTTAAATTTGGTTCGTCTTGAAGTCAATAGGGCTATTTTTTTTTATCTACAGTGACTACACGAGTGCAGCTAGTGTAAGAAGTTGCCTTTGTTTTTTTACTTGGCATAGCAATGTTTACCTCCGCCTACGTACACGAAGCCATTTTTTACAGCTGTAGTGTAGCATGAAAACTACACTTTCTGTACCCCGGTTTCGATGAGCGCAGGCAGCGGACATCAAACGAGCAGGCTGCTGCCAACGTTACTAGATTATTTTCAGTTGTCAAACTCCGCCGCGGCACCTGGCCCCTTTCTGTCGCGCCCGCGGGGCGGCGCGCGCGACACTGTCGGCCCGAAGGCGGGCGGTGCGAGCAACGCTTGTGCGGGCGGACAGAGACGCTGATGATGCGTGCAGCAACATGGCACGTTTTGCTCGTGTTTCTTATTTGTGTGTCAGGAAAATGCTGCTTGTCTTGTGAGCAAACATGCCTGCAATGAAACAATGAAACGGCAATGAAACCAGAAAAACCACGAGAAACAAAGTGATAGCTAGGGAGGGTGCAGCGCCCTTCCTAACTATCACTTTGTCAGTTTTTACTCCTGTTTTTTTGTTTGTGTTAATAAAACCTTGCAAGCATTCTACGATGAAATAGTGTACCAGACCACCGCCTTTCAACTTCGTGCGCATTTCCTGAGGGCTATAAACTTGTTAAACTAATCATTTCAGGTCATCAAAGATTTTTTGGAACTGCTAAACTTGACAGAACAGAACGCAGTTCAAAAGAACCTGAACCTTTTTGCATCATAAGAAACGACAGAGTCGCTGCGAGTAACTCTGATGTCGAGTTTAAACATTGTTGATAATCTGCTGCGTCAAGGTTCGCTCTATGTTTTGACAGCCAAGTTAAATCAAGATCCATTGGAGGTACACTGTTCACATTTGTTGCGACTGCATTCACATTACACTGTTTGCTAGGAAATTCACCCACTCATGTTTTTTCAGTGACACTTTGGACTAGTGCGTTCCTTCGGTGGAGGTGAGTCCCATCCAACTATAAACAACTTCACGCAGATATTCCGCCTTCTAAGCCTGTATACACCTGTTAAAAGCTTGTATACACCTGGCGCTACGTGGGAGTCTGGAAGGTGTGCAAGGCTCTGTGCTCGTCGGCGTCAACGACACAATCAAGCAGACCAAAGAAGCCTGCAAGTCAAAACATAGTCTTCGCAATGCCATTGAGGCGACGTTGATAAGTTGCGTGGAGCCAAGCAGCTCACCAGAACGTGCTCGCAATGAGCAAATTTATGCTCGAGGAAACAGAGGACAATGCTGGTTATTATCTGTGTGGATATGTCATTGATAAAGTCAGAAAGGGCACACCATGTGATCTATGCATAGCGGACATAAGCTCTGAAATCCCAGCAGTTGGCTGCGACAGTTACTTGAGTACAGAAGTATCAAGCAAGGTTCCTTAAAGTACGCGACGCCGAAGATGCTGGGCTTTATGATGACAGCTAACAGAAGTGTGTCAGCTTCCCTGGATGAGGCAGGCCTTTACGGAGAGATATTTTGGAAGGTTTTAGACGATCTAGATGGGTGCTACCTCCCTCTTCTTGGTTGTGCAGAGCATATGTCCGCGTTCACGTGCGAAGTACTGAATTTCTTCATTGTTATGCGGATCCATTTTTACTCCAGGGATACAAACTGTCAACTAGAAAGCAGTAGCTGTAGCAACCAAGAAAGCGCATCTTTTGTGAATATCGATGCAGCATGCTTAGATTCATCAATCCGGCGTTGTACCGGTCCTATTCTTTTTTTCATGCGTACATAAAACAACATGCCACAAACGAAAGGCTTCGCTCTCCTCTTCATTCACCTATTAGCTGCTTTTTATAGAGTGCACAATCTAAAAAGGCTATTCTTTGAATATTTAGCGCCACGAAAAGCAGCAAAAGAAAAAAAAAAAACTGGCATTGAGTCGGCGGCGCGCTGCTGCCTTGGGAAGCTTCCGTAGCCAACCGGGCCAACCGTGGCGGCAGCGCCACCTCGCGAGAGGAGACGGCAGAGGGTCACGTTCTCGCGCCGCTCCCAGGCGGAGTTTTATAACTGAAAAGTATCTAGTAGCGGTGGCTGCTGCTGCAAAAGCGTGGCGCCATCTTGTCTCATACTGTCGGCGCTGATATATAGCGACGATGTGAATATTCGCTGCAAAGACGGCAGCAAAGTCCTTGCGTGACCATGTGTCACAGACGGAGGTGAGCTAATCTTCCAAGAAGGTAAAATTATCTTACTCACGTATGGTTCGAACTGTTTTCGACTTCGTGCTGTCTTCGTGCATTGAAGATGTATTGAGCTGCAGTTTGTCTAGATTTGCCGATGAAAGGAAAGCCGTACATTGGGGTTTAGTTTCCGGGTAGCGTGAGGTGGGTAGTGCTACACTCGTCCGCGGCGTCGTCAGCCCGCGGTACCCGCGTGTGTGGCGGGGATCACTGCTCCTGCAAGGGGCGATGGCGAGCGGCTACGAGTAAGGCTCGATGCGACGCTCCCTCGTCGCCGCTAACACTGTAACACGCAGCCGGTAAGTGCGAGGCCTTTCGTCCTTTTCATTATTCATTACTGGCTGAGGACCCCACGTATGATAGGCAGGTTTGTAAAGCACTTTCAGAAACCGCCGGTCGAGTTGTTTCCTTTGCGATATGTATTACGTAGTGCTTTTTTCCGGGTTGCAAAGAGAGCCCGCGAAATATGAAAAAAGCCACGTGACTGAGCGTTTGCGCAATGGTATCGTGCTGCTCTCAAGCGTGAGTTCGGAGAACAAGGTCGGCTGCATCGTGACCGGCGACGGTGAAGCGGCAGGGCGTTCTTTATCGCATCGGCAGGGCTCGGCCAACAGCATGCATTTTCGCCGTCATCCGACGGAAGCCGACCTTGTTTACTGAACGCACGCTTGATAGCAGCACGATACCGCTGCGTAAGCGCTCCATCACGTGGTTTATTTTTTCATATTTCGCGGGCTTTCTTTGCAACCCGGAAAAAAGGACTACGTGATACGTATCGCAAAGGAAACAACTCGACCGGTGGTTTCTGAAAGTGTTCTACAAATCTGCCTATCATACGTGGGGTCCTCAGCTAACAATGAAAAATTTGGGTAAATAAACTTAACTAATTAGTGAGTTATGGGGAAAACAAAAAATTGTTTGAGTTACTATAGGCTATTGCGAATAGCACGCGTTCGATCGAATTCGCTTCCGACGCGACTTTCATTCTTAAATTCTTGGCTCAAGATATGTGAGACACCGTGTGTGCGTGCGTGCGTGTGTGTGTGTGTGCGTGTGTCGAGTGAGCTTCTGAAGAACACATTGCATTGTGGTAAACGTGGTTTGGATCGTGGATCCGGGTCCTCAACGAGGTGCGACGCAATGCCTACGGCATTTCTCTCGCATTTACCACTAAATTACCATTAAATTTTGCCCTCCCCAGATGTAAGATAGCCAGCCGGGCACGTCCATGGTTGACTTTCCTGCCTTTTCTGTTCCATTCTCCCTCCTTTTCTCTGTGATATTGTGTTTTATTTTGTCGGTGACCTGCTTCATCTCTCCAAGGGCGAAGTACGATACGAAAGAATCCTAGCTGGTGTGGCCGCGGGCAGCTGTTTTCGGATTCGTGATACGTCAATATAAAATCCGCAATTCCTATATAAGCCTAAATGACAGCGATATTGGGGCTGGATGGATGGATGTTATGAGCGTCCTCTTTTGAACGGGGTGGTGGGTTGCGCCACAAAGCTCTTGCTATTATACTGTATAATGTCCTACCTAGGTTAAACAAGAAAAAAAAAACACTATGAATTCCCACAACCAAATTTTCTGATCCCTTATTGCGAACTTTGCTTTTGTACGTCTCCGTTTTTTTGTCGTTTCCCTAGTTTTCTTCCACCAATCCTCCATCGTTTCCCTAGTTTTCTTCCACCAATCCTCCATCCGCCTCTTACTAATCCTTATTGCGCACATGTTTACTTTTCGACTGCTCTCACTGAACCCGAGGTCTTCAAGGAGGCCAGTGGTACCTAAATCGACCGCTGGGTGGGCGTCTTCACATTCTAATAAAACATGCTCCATCGTTTCTCTAGCTTTACCGCAACAAGCATATGCTTCTTCTTCCTTCTTATATGTCGCTTTATAGGTGCGTGTTCTAAGGCATCCCGATCTCGCTTCGAAAGGTAATGAGCTACCCTTTGAGTTATCATAAATTGTTTCTTTCCTGATTTCGTTTTTTTTTTACTCCTAAGTAATTACTCATGGCAGGCTTCTTTTCCATTGCCGCCACCCGTGAGATTATTTCAGCCTCTCTGACTTTCCGCTTGACGTTCTTTGTAGCTGTGTCGCCCACCCTTCAAGCCGCGTACTTACTGGTAAGCTTCCGAGTTCTTTTCCTTCACTGTGAATCAATGTTTTTCCTTCACAGATGCCTGAACACTCTCCCAGCCCATTCACTTTCTGCCATATTTCTCAGTCGTTCTTAATACTCAATTTTACTGCGAGCTTCCCTCACTTCAAAACTAGTCCAGCCCATATCACCCTGCACAGCTTCATTTGTAGTCTTCCCTTGAGCGCCCAATGCGAGGCGTCCCACTGACCTCTGGTTCCAATCGAGACCTGATTGTACCCGGATTTAAAGCAAACAACCGCATTTCCAAAAGTAAGTCCTGGAACCATTACCCCTTTCCACATACCTCGGAGCACCTCGTACCTATGGGGCTCTTGCATTGCCCAGGGTGCGCTGCGAAAATGGTGCTAAAAAGCGCCCTCTGTCCTGAACTGGGTAGTACCAAGCTCGGTTGTGTTGTACCACGGCGTGCAGCGAATATCGGGCGCCGAAGATTTTTGCAGGGGTGGCACGCTGCGTAAAGGCAAGAAGTTATGCAACGCCGAATACATGTACGCCGTTCAAGAAATAAGCGGGGAAGGTTTAGCGCGGTGTCAATCGCAAGTGAAGCGAGTTGCGTGCGAAGTTGGACTTCAGGTAAGGTTTGCACGCTGCTAGATGCAGGCGCACAAACGCGAGGAAATGCTTGCTATAAATGAAGTCACAGCAGTGATAAGCAGACATCATGTGTACGGAACTGCTGGAGCGCACGACGGTACGCGCCGCGACAGCAGCGGCCTTTCGACATGCCGCGAAACGGCGGGCCTCCTGCAGTCTTTGTTGACTGCATGCCGCTAGACAAGCAGTTATGCCTGCGCTGTAGTTGCGGCCATCTGTCCCTTTAGCAACTGATAAATAACTGATGCAATGCATATGAGCTCGCAGTAACGTACGCGCGAATCGCGCTGCAGCGCGAGCTCGTGCGCTGCTCGCATGATGTAGCTTTTAATGACAGCGCTCGAACATCGATGTGCTGCAATCAATACTACCTTGCTGCGCTGCCTCAACGTGCTGGCTTGAGATGAAGGATGAGCGCATTTAACTCTCTAACCTGTGCTGTTCGTAGTGGGGTAGTGAATTGTCACCGAATCAGCCCGACCATTTGTGGCCATTTGCACACACCTGGTCACTTCACCATGTGGCACCAGTCGAATTGTTAATTGTCGCTGTGGCCGGGTCTCGAATCATGAATCACCAGCCATGCCTGCTGCTATGTCGGTCTGCCGTCGGAACTGTAGGTGCAAAAGACCGAATTTTAGAACGCAGATAATCAAGCAAGCTTCAAGGTAGGCGAAGCAGTCAGCATGGCGCGAAGTTTCACTTGCCCAGCGCGACGAAGTGCAGTTATCCAGCGTGCCCAACGCTCCGCTTCGTTAGGCCTTGAAGGAAGACGGTAAAATCTGATGTCGGGATTCAGGCCTTCTTGTTCATGGCAGCCCACGACGCAGCAGTAACGACGGTGACGCTTTTTCGAGGCTGAGCTAGGTCTCTCCGGTTCGGCGTCGCCGATTCCTTCTCCTTCCTGCATTACGTCCACGGAGGGTCTGTTTTCGTTAAACTATAGGCTGCGGCTAGCTCGCAGCGTGGTCGGCGTGGTCTGTGAGAAGTGATGAGCCTTTTCGCACTAGCAACAGGGCCGAAAAAAATGCGAATCGACGCAAAACTCGTGCTAGAAACGTGCTTCGCCGCAGCCAGGGCTCAATGCTACCCAAGCTGGTACTACCCAGATGACGTTTCGCGCGCCGCCACCAAGCGCCGCTACTATAGCTCAAACTCCAGCGCAAGACGCCCATTGTATCCCCATAGCGCTCTATGTTTCATTATGGCTGCATTTCTCTTCCCCTTCACTGTTATCGTTTTTTCCTGTGTTTCCGTATGTCTATTGCCTTCGTTTATCCGTATACCAAGGTATTTATATTCTGTTACCCGAGGTATTTCCTGGCCCTGTATCGCCACTGTCTGTTCACTGTTTTCATTGAATACCATAACACCTGATTTTCTAACACTAAATTTCAAACCTAAATTCTTGCCTTTCTGTCCACAGATATTAGCCTGACGTTGCAAATCACTTTGCTTGTTAGCTAGCAACACAATGTCGTCCGCATAAAATAAACCTGGAAGCTGCTGCTCTACTACTGTACCCATCTGTTTGTATGAGAGATTAAACCCGATATTGCTTCCTTCTAGCGCCCTTTCCAACTTCACCATGTACATCATAAACAGCAATGGGGATAAATGCACCCCTGCCTGAGCCCCTTGTTGATACAACCTTTCTCCTCGCTCCTCATCCCTTACCATGCAATGCAAACGATATTTTCTAGGTAAATATCTATCAAAAGCTGTAGACAATCGTCGTCTAAACCTCCCCTTCCAGAAAATTCCACAGAATGTTGCGGTCTACGTTGTCATAGGCTCCTATAATTTCTAATAAGGCCACATATAACGGTCTGCTTTTTACTTTCGATATTTCAATACACTGAGTAAGATCAAATAAGTGATCATCTAAACGCCTACCTATTCTGAAGCAATTCTGAAGTTCTCCTAAAATGTCATTATTCTCTGCCCATGCTTGCAGCTTTAATTTCATTGCCTGCATTGCTAGCCTGTATATTGTCACGTGGTCGTGACGTCAAAGAACACAGTAGGAATACTGTGAAAGGCAAAAACTAGCTTTTATTGGGCGAACCTGTGCCCACAAAACAGGCTACACTTAAAGCACAACGAAGCGGCGAACACAGTCGGCGATCGTCGTAAATCTGATCAGCGGGTCAAGCGCGTCGGCTTTTATAGAGCAGTCGTCGAATGTTCCAGACTAATCGTTCGGACCCGCGTGCCTTCCACAAAGTTCTACACCATTCGCGTCAGGGGATGAAATCAGATAACATAAGGTTCGGCGACAACAGACAGCGGATAGAAGCATCGATAACTTTCCGGAAACTTCGGTTACATGCAGGCGCGTCCAACGATTACATTTGTTAGGCGGCGAAACGTGGTTGTGCGATAAAGATAAGTACACGTGTCAATATTACCGATGTAATGGTCAACGGTCTATACGAGTACTTACGAGGACTTACGGAGTCGCCATCTGTCGGAAACGCCTCCCTTACGTAGTACGAGGGATAACGCGGTGCGCTCCTCGTAGGTTTGGCTTACGGCGCTCAATAAGAACACCACGTGGCAGCCCTCCTGCACATTTCTGTAAGTACTCTCAAAACGAGGGAAGTTTTTTTGCTGTCAAAATATTAATTGAAAGCACAGAACAGTTTACAGACGCTATCTCTTTACCGAATTTGTAGAGTGAACGCCACTGCGCGTGGTCGCCGCGATGCGAACCGGCCCCTTGCGTGAAAGATAAGGAAACGCTGATGGTAACTTAGGTGAAGTATGTTCTTATAGTGGACTGCCTGTATAACCGAATGCAGCATAACACAATTCATCGACCGACTGCGCGTGTGCAGGCATATCCGCGCACAATGTTTTGCTTTCGCTGCGAGCGCATTTTTCCACCGTACCGTGAGCTTTAGGCCGCAGAATATGAACATTTGACGGTATACAAGCAACCGTTGTTGCGTGGACGCTATCAGAGCTGTTCAATAATAATTTCGTTATAGGGACTTCGACGCCGACGGCGACTGTGATGTGGCGTCGCGACGATTCAATGTTCTTCTTTTTTCTTCTAAATTCTTGGACGTTTCAATAGTATTTCTCAAGTTGCGTCGCACTGTATGTTTATCGGTCTTCTCAGCCTGCGATTTCCCGCTGCTTCTTTTTCTTAATCCTGTACATTAATTCATAACACAAACATGACCATGTGCGATGCCTTTTTTGAATTGGCTTCTTATCGCTCTCTTTCCATTCCAGTGAACTTGCCAGTGTCTAGCATCAACAAGTTCATAGACCAAACCGTCGTGACATTAGCCGGGCACGGAGCGCGGGCGAACGTCTCAGTGCGCGTTTTCTGCTACTCACCGAACATCACAGTCCCGGCGCCGTAGCAGAAATATTCCTCGCGTCTGTGCTTGCTGCACACACGATTTGTAGCCGATGGCTGTTTGCCAGTTCTAAGTTTCGCGAGCCAAGCTTCACGCAGCTTCTTGCCCTGTGGCTACACCAAGCTCCGTTGCATACGTCCGGCATGCGGCAGCACCGAGCAGTAGCCTACTATGCTGCACGCCTCCAAAAGCAGCCACCACCTATTATAGTGCCTTCAAATGCTGTCAAGCAGATACTCAAGGCGGGAAATGCTCGCCACTTAATCAGAACCACAGCGTGGGTGAGACTTTCAGCTTTCGTTTTCAGTTCGCTTCGGCGCTTCCGAAGCAGCCGACGCGGCCGCTGTGTCCACGTAATCCCTCATGCCACGTCACGCTGACGGTGGCGCCAGCTTTTCTAGTGGTGGAGTTCGCCCCCAATAGGCGGGGTGAGTTACGGCAGCTCTTGAGTTTAGAATAAAGTCGCTCTTCGCACAGGGCTTTCGTCTTTTGCGTGGTTGTGAACTGGAGTGAAAGGCAGGAGGGTAACACGCCTTCCGAAATATGAAGCATTCGGAATAACCATTTGTTCGACGGGTGGACATATGTCAAGGTCCCGCGATACGAACCACCGTCAAGTCGATATCGATCTTGCATTAGGGAACCTCAGATGGAACGTTTTCAAGTGGATAGAGAGAAGGAGAGAACTAGGAGAGAGGAAAGGGCCAGAGAGGTTAACCAGACGCATGTCTAGCTTGCTACCCTCAAGGGGGGAAGGGTACGGGGATGAAAAGAGAGAGAGAGAGGAGATGGGGATAGTCAAGTTTTGCACACATTGGAAGGATCTCACGGAGACTACAAGCGGCCGCCAAGGCCTGTTGACTTGAGGTACTGCAACAACGCTTTCGTGGCTTTCTGTGCCAAGGACGCGTACGGTCATGGTCCAAGGATCTGCATTTCTTAAAATAGTCTCGAGTCCAGCCGCTTCAATGCTGTCCGGAAAGCTTCGCGCGCGACGCCGTACTGGAGACATAGACATAAAATATGTTCAATCGTTTCTATAGTTCCACAAGAGTCGCACATGGGCATATCCCCTATTCTTATGTGGAATGAGTAGGCCTTTGTAACTGCTGCTCCGAGCCAGATAGGCTTCTAATTATCATAAGGATATTTTTATTGAAATTTTCTTCCCTGCTATCAGGTGAAAGCTAATAAGTATAGAAGTTTTGTTTATTCTTGAGACCTCCTGGTAATGTCAGGGTTGCTGTCTTGTACAACCTCCAGAATAAAAAGGTCAATTGTGAATAGTAAATTATTTCGTTAAAAGCGTTAACGCACACGCCAACAAAAGTCCTAGCCCATATCCCAGTATTCACTCAATGGAAATGTAGCACGTTTATACTTTCACGTTGTAGTGATGTGATGAAAAAGGCACCCAAAGGGTGAGTCTCGAATCCAACTCATTGTTAGGCGAGCTTGCGCTGAAAAAGAAAAACACTCAAAGCACAGCGATGACTACGTGCGAAGTCGTCCTTCGTCGGAATATGATCTGCAGATCGAGGCATCGGTTCATCAGACTTGAATGGTCGTACATTGCGACGCAATCGCGGTCGCTTGAACGTGATCAAGAATGTAGCCCAGTATTCGTTTCACGCGCGAAATCTGATTAGATAACGCGTTTTCTTTAGTGAATCGATAACAACATTCAGGATATTTGAAATACGTGCAGGGGCGTCACGAGCCAAGCGATAACTTTGGCACAGTGGTTAGACGCTAAAGAAAGGTCACTGAAAAAAAAATGCAGAGTTGCTCTACACATTAGCTGAAACATATGGCACGTAGTAAAAGGGGCCTGTGCATGACTGCACAGAGGGGCTGACAAATCCAAACTTTAAAAGAGATAAATACTTCCCGATTACTGGTATTTATTAAACCAGCATTTCATGTGTCAATGTAGCCCTTCGTTCAGGGAACAGTTCCATCACGGTCACTGTGTCGGAGCTTATATTTCACGTGACTGTACGTATGTCAGCATTAGTTATCACAAAGTTACGGAATTCTTTAGGTCTTAACATTAGACAGCCAAAACATACGCCGCAAAGCACTCATCCTAAAACTTCAGTACATTTTGTTGTAATGCACACGTCTGCGCTGCTCCATTTGATGGAATGTACTAAACAATTTATCCATTGCTTTCCGCCAAGCAGCTGTTTTTATTCTTACTGGCGCTAAGAAGCCACGCCTGATGCCACCAACGCTCAGACATCTAGTCGGGAGCGCGCACAATCTTCACGCCCACCTTGTGCTGTATACCGTAGGGCTGAGGTGCTTCTTGTATGATGTCTATAGCAAAATCCATTGTAAAAGCAAAAGTGCACGGTTCGGCACATTCGTTTAATCTCACGAACTTCATTCGCGCAAAAAAAAAAACCTGTCCAAACTATCACACTTGCATTATAACAAGCCTACTGCACCGTCAATACGCTGGATGCTTCAACTGCAGCAAATAAAATTCAATATAAACCTTGGTGGCATCATTTTATCATTCGAGTGTTCAGATTGGTAACCTCTAGATGCTGAGTAAGTTGAGTATTTGTGTGGGTAATTAACGAAGCAACGTTAATTAACTTTGCAATAATTGATATTAGGTGGCTAAAGCAAATGGGTAGCTTGAAGCCCATCCTCGAGATTATATAGTCAAGCGACGAAATATTTATTAAACATGCTTCTGTAAGAGCTATGTGAACAAGTATTTTTAATTTAAACAGCCTCATAAAGCTTAACCGACGCCGAAAAAGAACGTCTGTAAGGTCGATCTGACCGCACCGAGCCGTTTGTGTTTCCATCATTAGTGACATCGCTCGGTGAGCGTTGTGGCCAGTCCGCTCGCGATTTTTGTTGACGTTATTTTTTTCGAAGGCAAGCAGTTTTCGAAAGCTTGCTCGGCCGTAGACACGATGCACGACACAGCGATGGTGCAGATTGAGCGCGTCATTGCCCCCAAGAAATTGCGCTGCCACCGAGGCAAGGAAGATAAAGAAGGTAAACAGCTAGGCGAGCCGTACCCACGGTGATGGAGCCATCGTAACGAAATCTGGGGCGGCATTCTTGACGTCTCAGGTGCTTTTTCTTTTTTTGGTCGCTTTCGCTTTCAGAAAGAGATAATGCAATGTCATTCGTTCTGTCTTGTAGATATAGATATGGGTTTAGAAACGCATCATATTCATCTCCAACACTAGGTGTAAGCAGGGAAATGCTCATATGCACACACGCAGATACGGCACTCGTTCGCCCCCGTACACATTTGCACACGCCCGTCCATGCACACACGCACAAGTACGCGCGCATACACAAACATCCGTAAGCTCGCACACCCACAGACGCTCTCCTGCGTACGCAGCTTCAAATACGGAGACTCAAACATCCGCTCACACGCAAATGCAAGTACACACGCACGCACGCTCAAGACCTCCACATGCACATACGCTCCTTCCTCCTTCCTCTCAAATTTAAGAGACTTAGATGGGCTAGTTGGTTGCTGGCTTGATGGAACATGGTTGTAACGGTGCATTTTAACAGGACGCAGAAAGAATGCACACAACACAGTCCCTGTAGTCTGATCTACAGATCAAGTTATCGGTTCATCAGACTTGAATGCTCGTACATTGCGGCGCAATCCCGGTCGCTCGAACGTGATCGAGAATGTGCGCCAGTATTCGCTTCAGCGCGCAATCTGATTAGATAGCGCGTTTTCTCTATTGAATCGGTAACATCATTCAGGATATTTGAAATACATGCAGGGGCGTCTTGAGCCAAGCGATAACTTTGGCACAGTGGTTAGACGCTAAAGAAAGCTCACTGCAAAAAAGAAAATGTAGAGTTGCTTTACACATTAGCTGACACGTAGTAAAAGGGGCCCCCAAGACTGCACAGAGGTGCTCACACACGGCAAAACTTCAAGAGCTTGCTTCGAGACTGTCCTGTGTGCATTCTTTCTGTGTCCTGTCTTCAAAACGCGCCGTTATAACCATGTTCCAACATACCTCTCAAAAACCTGCGCGTGCAAACAGTCTGAATGACACTCGCTCTGCCGTTGCCGTTCCGATGCCAGCTGCTTTACGGTTTACAGTTGGCGCTTCTTGATGATGATGATTTGTTGGCATCCCCTTTGAAACGGGGCAGTGAGAAATAGTCAAATAGCCTGCTTGATTTAATCAGGTATGCTACATATGTTTTTCATTTTAACATTTTTGTATACATATCCTTAATATTTATTTCTCACACCTTCTCTATCTCGTATCGCTACCTATGCCTGTAACGGATCTGTTCGTATCAATATCTTCCCTGCGTTTTTTCCACGAATACTAAAACGTTTCTTGCTTATCTCGATGGCTGACCAGTTGATGCTTTCGTCCACTTTAAATCCAAGAGTTTCTGGAAGGTGTCTCACTGGGTGAATCCCTTCGCATTCCATAAGGGTGTGCTGTATGGCCTCGGGATTTTGGCTGCAGCATGCACACGCCTCTTGTTGCGAAAACTTGCTCTGGTATGATCTTGTCCCTAAGAAGCCAGCTTGAGCCTCGAAAAACAAGGCACGGCCCTTTGTGTTATCGCACAGGTTTGCCCATCTAATTAATTTCTTCCCACTCTTGTAATTCTGCATAATCTTTTTTATTTTCATTCTTTGCATCCAATTCGCTGTCTCTGTTTCTTCTCCCTTCCTTTCTGATCACTCGTGGTTGTCTATTTGCACTTTCTGTTATCCTGTGTTCGGTCGCTGCCAACTTTCTCGACATCTTCCTCCTTTCTGTGTCCACGCTTTTCAAGTACAGATGCTTGTGCACTTAGGCGCCCACTCATATTGGTCCATATTGCCCTGTCTTCAAAACTAATTTTGCTCAGCTATTCTTTGACTTCGAAAGAGGCCCAACCCATGTCACCCTGCCCTGCCTCATTTGTGGTTTCACCGTGGGCCCCCAAAGCCAACCGACCGACCGATATTTGGTTAACTTTCAGCCCCACAAGATATCTGATTTAAGCACAGAATGGCATGTGCGAACGTTAGCTCTGGCACCATCACCCCTTATCAGATTCCACGCACTGCCTCATAGATGTTGTGGCCCCAAAGTGCTCTATGTTTGATTATTGCTGCATCGAGCTTCCCCTTTATTTTCAGAGAGAGAGAGAAAGGCAAAGGAAAGACAGGGAGGTTAACCAGAGATTATCTCCGGTTGGCTACCCTGTACTGGGGGAGGGGCAAGTGGATGCAATAGGTGAGAAAGAAAGAAGGATAAAAAAAAAGGAAAAAGAAAACCTAAGCACACAGACGCACGTACACATGAAGTATTTCTGTGCACACTGTCACGCAGCCCGCAAAAGCGTTCCTAGTCTTACGCAGTGTCACCGTACAGTCCTACGTCACACAGTGTATAGTCACAATTTGTCGGAAAGTCCCGTGTCTTTCAAGTATCGCAACAGCGCCTTCATAGCGGATCGCGCTGATGTTCGCGTAGGCCAGGTTACAAGGATCTTGTTTTCGGTCATTAGGCGCTTGTCCAGTTTGTCTAAGGTGGCTGAGAGGACTGCTCTTTGTGGGTTAAAACGAGAGCACTGACAAAGAAGATGCTCGATCGTTTCGTTGCACCCGCAGAAGTCACACAGTGGGCTGTTGGCCATTCCGATAAGGAAAGAGTAGGCATTTGAAAATGCTACTCCAAGCCATAGACGGACAAGAAGGGTGCAGTCATGTCGTGGAAACTCGGGCGGAATATGGAGCTGTAAATTAGGGTCCAGGGTATGGAGGCGGGCACTTGTGAAATCGGATGAATTCCATTGGGCTAATGTCAGGTCACGCGCAAGTGTGGAAAGTTTTTTCGCTGCGTCGGCTCTCGAAAGAGGAATGGCAACACAGTTGACGCCGTCATGGGCAGATCGGGCAGCTGCGTCTGCTCGATCATTGCCATGTATGCCACAGTGACTAGGCAACCACTGATATATTATATCGTGTCCTTCGTCAACTAGTCGATGGTGGACTTCTCTAATCTCTGCGACGAGCTGCTCATGTGATCCATGGCGCAGTGCTGAGAGTACACTCTGTAGGGCTGCCTTGGAATCACAGAAGACTGACCATGCGTGGGATGGTTCCTCCTTAATGAAATGAAGAGCCGCACGCAGGGCTACCAGTTCAGCAGCTGTCGTTGATGATACATGTGACGTCTTTAGCTGTATTTTGACGGATCTTCTTGGTATCACTACAGCGGCAACTGCGCTTGCAGATGTGACTGAACCATCGATGTAAACGTGTACGCGGCCACTGTGCATCTCATGTAAATGTTCCAATGTGGCCTGCTTAAGGGCAAACGACGGCATGTTGGCTTTCTTCATGATTCCTGGGATGGTGAAGCGTATGTCAGGTCTGTGCAGGCACCATAAAGGTGAGGATGGTCTTGCTGCAGGCATGTAGTTCGATGGCAACGAGCTACGATTGGCATCAATTATACGACTGAAAGTTGTGTGCGGCCTTTCTGCGGGTAGAGCGGCAAGATGGTGAGAAGGTAATCGGGCAACGTGCCGAATATGCGCCCTGAGAGCGTCGGTTGCCAAGTACGTTGATATTGGATGATCTCGAGCTATGACAATCGTTGCCGCTGTAGACGCACACCTCGGAAGACCGAGACACGTCCTTAGGGCTTTAGCTTGTAGTCCCTGGAGTACACGCAGGTTTGAGGAGATGTATTATTTGAGGAGATGTATTATTGTCAATAATCTCTTCTTCAGGTATGAAACATGCGGGCTCCATGATAGGTCGCGGTCAATAATTACCCCTAAAAAGCGGTGTTTCCGTGCATTTGCTACTGCTGCTTGCCCATTGACCTTTACAGTGTAACTCTTCATTTCCTTCCGAGTGAATGTAACAAGGCAGCATTTCTCTGAAGACAGCTGTAAGTTCTGTTTTCGCAAGTACAGTGATGTTAGCGTAGCTGCCTTTTGTAGCCGTGCTCGTACCTGCAGTCGTGTTACAGCAGACGCCCAAATGCAGATATCGTCGGCATATATTGATACCTGAACTGTGTTGGGCAAGCATCGGACTAGGCCAACGAGCACTAGGTTGAATAGCGTCGGGCTCCAACACTCCGCCTTGCGGTACTCCACGGCACGTTTGGTGTTGATTCGTGGCGCCATCCTCGGTCATCACGAAGAAATTCCTGTCGGTCAAATAACTGCACAGCCACTGAAAAGTGCGGCCACCGATTCCGGCTTCAATCAGAGCATCTATAATGGCATAATGTGCTATATTATCATAGGCGCCTTTTATGTCTAGGAGTAATGCAGCAGTGAGTCGTTTCCGACGTTTTTGATCCTGAACAAACGTAACCAAATCGATGACATTATCTATGGATTAGCGCCCACGCCGGAAGCCAGACATAGCATCTTGGTACACGTTGTAATTTTCCAGGTACCATTCCAGGCGCGTCAAAATCATTCTTTCCATTATTTTCCCTATGCAGCTGGCCAGAGCGATGGGGCGGTACGATGACAAGTTTAACGGTGATTTACCAGGTTTGAGAAGTGGAACCAAGCAGCTGCATTTCCATTCACGTGGAACCAAACCATTGCGCCAAGACTCGTTGTAATGGTTTAGCAGCATGAGTCGTGCTTTCTTCCCAAGATTGGCGAGCGCCGCATAGGTAACCCCGTCCGGGCCAGGTGACGAAGAGCACTTGCAAGTCGCCAGTGCCGCTTCAAGCTCCTCCATCGAAAACATTACATACATGCGGGAATCCTGTTACACAGGAGTGGAACATGGTGTAAGTGCGCGTTGGAGCTGCGAGCTGGCAAGTCTTGAGCAAAATTCTTCAGCAATGTCTATTTCGCTGCGACCTTGATGCAAAGCAAGGGATTTGAGAGGAACACGCTGTTGTGGTGATACGCGAAGCCCACGCACGGTTCTCCATATCTGAGATAATCGCTGACGTGGATCCAACGACTCACAGAAGCGTTTCCATCTTTGAGATTGCAGTGCATCGATGCGACGTTGAATCTCCTTTTGCATCCGCCTTGCCTCTCGGAGATCATGGATGGATTTAGTTCTCCTGTATCTTCTTTCAGCCCGCCGGCGAATCGCTCGTAGTCGCTGCAGTTCTGCTTCAAATTCTTCATATTTCGGGAAAGGCTGGAAACTACGCGTAGCCTCTTGCATGGCTTTTTGAATTTCGTGTTCCAGACTTGAATGGTTCCCTTGCTGACACACTCCCTCCATGTGCGACCGAAATGCCGACCAGTCAATTCGCCGGAGGGTCATGGAGGAACATTTCGATAGTCCCTTGATGTTCAGGTACGTCGGAATATGGTCGCTTCCATGTGATTCGATGTCTGTAAACCATTGCACGCTTCTTTCAAAACGCCGAGAAATCAGGCTCAAGTCTAGGCAGCTGCTGTACGTAGACCCGCGTAAATATGTCGGACTACCATCGTTGTGGCAGTAAAGGTCGTGTTGTGTGGCAAAGGATGCTAGTCGCCTTCCCCTGGAGTCCATCTTCAAGCTCCCCCAAAGCGGATGGTGAGCATTAAAATCTCCTGTGAGAATCGTAGGGCCGGGTGTCGCTGATAGCACGTCGTGCAGTCGTTTAGAGTCGAAGCCACTTGAAGGAGCAATGTACACAGCGACGAGTGTGAACGTATGCTTATTCGTTTTCACGATTAAACAAACGTACTGGTTGTCGTCGTGAGGCGGAACTGGGTGCAACACGTAAGTCAGATCACATCTAATATATACACTTACCTTGCTCACATCATCACAGGTAGAGGACATGAATGCCTCATAGCCAAAAATGCGTATAGCATTCTGCACGTTCGGTTCGCAAATTACGAGGATGGAAAAACGGTTTTCGAAGACAAGATGTCTAAAATCTGAAATTCTTGATTTGAGACCACGAGCATTCCACTGCAGTAAAGGTGCTTTCTTGACTTCCTTGTGGAAGGGCAGCGAGAGGCGGGCCATGGTGCTATGCGATGCTTTCAAGTACTGGAGTCAGCGCGTCCAATACTTGCAGTGCGCTACGAGCAGCCGGAGTGTCCATGTTCGTCAGTAGTAGACGCATGACATTCGTGAGCGATTTGAGCATGGCAATCACTTGTGAGTCCTTGTCTTGCATTTGGTCAACTGTAGTGGCATTAGACTTTAAATGGCGAGTCATTTGCTATGGCTCTGGCGCGTGGCATGTCCTCGGCAGTGCCGGCCACGCTTCACTTGATGAAGCATGAAGAGCATGGCCACTTCTTTCGTTGACATTCGTGCTCTTACTGGAGACAGATGGAACAGGAGGTGGCGTTGCCGGACGAGGCATTTCCCTTGAACCGGAAGAGGATTTCATACACTTTCGTTTCCGGGAGCGATGTCGCCTTATCGCTTCAGAAGCATCTCTGTGTGACGATCCGTCTCTGGCCATTTTTCTCAAGATTTTCTGCTCTTTCTTTAGGCGTGGACAGTCAGGTAACCTTGGTGGGTGCTTGAGTAAATCTTCATTTATATAGGGTGTCCGGCGTAACTTGAGCCAAACAAAATATATGCAATTGCCACGTAGCTGGACAGAATCAAGGTAATGTTGTTTGCCGTCGCTTGTAGATACTCGGGCACATGCTGCTAACAGAGGAAGAAAGTGCATCTTTGCGCAACGCGTTGTAGTACTCTACCACATGCCAGTTTTCAGTGCGAATCAGCGATGCGCTACTTCCTTATTAGCAAATGCACTTTCTTTTACTTCTTGGTAACTTTTATTTCTTACCCCTGTGGCTTGTTCAGAACAAACATGTTTTTCGTGCGCTCCAGTCTTGCGCTCGTGTGATTCGCAGGCGGGCCTCCGCGTGTCGCGTCAGCTCGGCCGAGCGGCGGAGCGTTCCTCGAGGAGCACCGAGCCCCTGCGACAGGCGGCCAACCTGCACAACCTACGCGCTGGCAGGATCGCGCTGGCCTCCAGGGTGCGACTGCGTTGCCGCTGGTGAGTGCTTGCAGCGCCGAGGCGATCTTTGATGGCGCCAAGGAGGGAACGCTGCACGGAGTCACAATTAAATAGAGCACCGAGGACGCTGTCTGCAGTTGACAGAAGAGAAAGTATTTTTGCCCACTGGCACGGGGATAGGCTGAAGGTACCGTGCTCTGCCACAGGCGCCTTCTAGGGTATTTGTTCCGCACCCCTTTGTTATCATACGTGATCTTCTCGTTTACTGTATCGCTTTTGCTCGCAGCGTCGTCTGCCTGGGCTGTGCACACCACGCCCAATAGTGGTTTACCCGCGGCTTGCATGCTGCGTCTAAGACGTCGGAAACATTTCGTCCTCAGCGCACCCAGCCCTAAGTCAAGAAAAGCAAAGCGCCTTCCTTGAACTTGTCAAAAAATTTTATTATGTTTATTAGCCGTGGTGTGTGGTTTCTAAGGTCGGCTTAAGCCGCATTTTAATTATTAAGCCTGCTTTGAATGTTTTACTGCCTCAGGATCAAATAAAGTTCACTCTCCGTCCGTCCGTCCGTCCGTCCGTCCGTCCGTCCGTCCGTCCGTCCGTCCGTCCGTCCGTCCGTCCGTCTGTCTGTCTGTCTGTCTGTCTGTCTGTCTGTCTGTCTGTCTGTCTGTCCGTCCGTCCGTCCGTCCGTCCGTCCGTCCGTCCGTCCGTCCGTCCGTCCGTCCGTCTGTCTGTCTGTCTGTCTGTCTGTCTGTCTGTCTGTCTGTCCGTCCGTCCGTCCGTCCGTCCGTCTGTCTGTCTGTCTGTCTGTCTGTCTGTCTGTCTGTCTGTCTGTCTGTCTGTCTGTCTGTCTGTCTGTCTGTCTGTCTGTCTGTCTGTCTGTCTGTCTGTGTTGGTGTAAGGCGTTTGTGTATTACGCACTGCAACTTGGCATCTGTATTTGCTTGTAAGACTCAATGTTCGTTTATCGATCTGCTATATCTAGGCTGCAGCGATGCAGGTACCTGAAAACCGACCTGCTCTTCATTTTCCTAAATCATTCTTGACAATAATATGCCTTTGGTATCAGGGGCGTAGCCAGGGGGGGGGGGGGGGCTTATGGGGCTGCAGCCGTCCCCCCCCCCCCCCCCGAAATTTTTTCGTGCTGTCAAGGCACCGCCGACCAAAGCAACCTCCGGCGCCGGAAATCATTCTGGATTTTGTCTAGAATATCTTTTTCATGCTCGAAAACACATTTCACCGCGAAAATTGCAAACTCTGGCTGGATTTCGTGGCAACACCCATGCACAGGGAGTCGCATAACGCAAGCAGCCCCATCCGAGCACACAGTTTCAATGGAGTTTTGATGACAAACGGGCTCGCCGCGGCATCTCGCGGAGGCCGCGGCATCTACGGAGCGCATGAATAATTCCGAAACTTTATGGGTATAAATCTCATAAACTTTTGATGCGAAAGGTGCATTGACATTTCCAAAGTAGTGATTTAGATTTTCAATTGCGGAACTTTGTAGGTCTAATGCTGTTATAAACATTTGACGCCAAAGGTGCATTGACTTTTCTAAAGTCTTGCATTGAACAGACAACGGGACAAGCCAAATCAACACACTATTAGACAAGTTGACAAAGCACGCAGCGAGGTCCGATGAGGCGAAGCGTTGTGGTGGTTCATTTGTGCTGTCATGTCACATAAAAAAATATCAAATTTTTTTTTCACCTAAACGCCAAGACATCCATGTTAAGACACTAAATCCAGCCAAGGTAACTACATTCTTTTTTTATTTTTCATACTTTGACTTTTATTCGCGAGGACACATTGAGCGTCTTCAATTTTTTTTTTGGCCTTGCTACCCTACCCCCGGGCTGTCAGAGCCAGCCAGAGCGCATGCGTTTTTCTCGTGTTGCCCTGACCACCGCGCAGCGCACTTCGGTGCGTGTTCGGTTTGCTCTCGCCGAGAGGATTTTTGCTTGGCAGAGTTTTAGACGCTTTCTGGCTAGCAGACGAGAAAAAGAAACAATGGTCGCTTGCCGCCATCACTGTGGGGACTCAACGGATTGCTTCGCGTTCGCTTGAGGGCAACCTCTCCGGAAATTATTCGCTCGCCAGTGTAGGATACCGAGCAGTATGCGTATGGTTCTCTGTGGACCAAACGTCTCAAATTTTTTTCGATATTCCTTCGGTAGCCACATTAGGTGCGCAAAGTAGGCATTCAATTGTGGCCAACATATTGGTGAGGCAGCCCGGACAGCACTCAGTACCAACTTCAAATATGTTCAAGCAACTCGCTTCCAAAAGGAAACAAATGCCACCGGAGTGTTGTCACTACCCGCCCCGCATTTTTATGATCAAAGATGGACCAGTAAAATGCCCTCTTTGTCGATGCTGCCAGATATGACAGTGGGGATAAGTTCGTTGTCTCGGTGGTAGACGCGGGGGGCAACCTGGTCAATGCAGCCTCTGTTTATACGAAGTTTTCCTATGTGGCGGAGGAAGCGGCGATCGCTCTGGCTTTTCACAGCTCAAAAGTTCCCGCTATCGTCTTCTCGGACTCGCGCACGGCGGTTAGATCCTTCTCGTCCGCTATCATATCTGAACAGGCGAATAGTATTATGATTAAAGCACTTCAAAGGACTAGGGAGAACAGCGAAGGAGGATACCAAATCTCGTGGTCCCCAGCCCATCTAGATAGCTCAATTAACCCGCTTGGATGTAATCCTAACCAGCAGGCCAGCCGGAGAGCGCGCGATTTCACGCACTGCGCTGTCGCGGGTATCCAGGCTTGGAATGAGGTCAACATGCAGAAAGATCCATTATGTACTTTCCACGAAATTGCTTCCCATTATCGACTAGGCAGGAGAACATTTCCACCCCCTCACCCCAAATTGAACAAACCTCAGGCTACCACACTCAGACTCCTGCAAACCCGTTCGTATCCCACTCCTCGATCCCTTAACATGATAGATCCTTAACACTCACAGTCGTGCCCCAAATGTGGTCATGACTCATGCTCTTTTGACCACATGCTCTGGCTGTGCCCAGCCCTTAACGCCTCTCCACCCATCACGAAAGAACAATGGCAGGAATCTCAAGAGCAGCAATTTCCACATTCAACTCCAGGCTGTCCAGAGGGCCCACGACATTGCGGCGGGACTTGATCTCCCGGTCCCATCGTGGGCGGAGCCACCGACTTGATCTTCGGGAGCCTTCGGTTTTGGCTCCCCAAGATCTCAGTCCCTCAGGACTCAAATAAAGTTCTTGTCATGTCATGTCGTGCCTGGTCCAAATAGCTTGGGTCACTAGGTATGCGTTGGAGATCGTGATCCCGTCGTGGTCATTGCATCATCCTCATTCCAGCTTTGTCCTCCCGCCGTCGTAGATATGCCGTCGTCGTCACGCTGTCGTTTTATCCTTGTCAGCGTTCACTAACGTCATCCCCTCGTGGACATGCCGTCGTCATACGGCCTTCGTTGTTACATCGCCGTCAATTTTGCTTCGTCATCTTATTGTAATCATACTGTCGTCATTCAGTCGTGATTATGGAGCCCTTCCCATGCCGTCATCGTCAATCCCTATCATGCCTCTATTGTCAGACCGACGTCGTGATGCAGTCGTGGTCGTGCCATCTCATCCCCCCAGCTACGTAGTCCGACTACGTCGACGACGGTCATGCCGTCGTCGTCAAGCCATCTTCGTCATACAGGTTTTGCGATACAGTAATCGTCACGCCATTGTCATCATACGCCCGTCGGCAACCCATTGTCCTCGTGCCATTGGCTTGCCATCTTCATCACTGCATCGTCGTCATGCATTCGCCGTCACGCTGTCACCGTCATCATGTCGATATCACCACGCGGTCGTCGTCACACCACTATCGTCGATCTATCGACGTCATTTCTTTTTTTTTGTCATTCAATCGTGACTATACCGTCGTCGCCATGCCGTATTGGTCATGCGATCGCCGTCATTCTGGCTTCTTCATCCGTTTGTCGTCGTGCAGGTTTCGTCACACCATCGCCATCATCTCATTGTCCTTGTGTTGTCCTCGTCACGTTTTTATCGTTATTCCATCGTCATAATTTAAGAACGACATGTCATTGATATCTTGCCGTCGTCGTTATGTGCCTTTGTCGTTCCATCGGTATCATTCCTACTCCCCCATTCCATCGTCACTGTGTCAGCGTCATGCAGTCGTCGTCATGTCTCCATGCTCAAGGGCTACCTTGGCAAGCGAGTGCCATAGCAAACTGGGACGATATCGCAGTATGTATGGCATATATAGCCAAATCAACGTCTCAGAATACCTACCACACGTGTTAAACAAAAGGCTTAAGGACTATGGTCTGTTGCAGCGCCAGTGCTTGTCTCGTCTCTTCTTTGCGGTTGTCCTGGGTTTCGCGCTCACCTTCACCTTCAAAGTACCGTGTACCAACTAGCCTCCAACCGAAGTTTTATGAAGTTGCTACATTACTCGATTGCTATTTCCATTATCGCCGACAGTCATCGTGAAGATGAGTTGCGTGGTAATTTTTGCAGCGAAGCTGTCTATGGCTAGGATCTGAAAAAAAAAAGAATGTGTCCGAGATGTTGACAAAAATGTTGCCGACGATTACTTTACTTCCTAATGCGAAATTTGATTGCAGCTCTTCAGCTATTTCGGTTTTTCGATATACTGAGGCAAATAATTCGAGCAAGACATGTTTGTACAGTTACAGACAACTTTTTATTCTTCACACATATTCGTTCAAGAAACACTCCGCTCCCAGTTCTTGATTGTCATGAAGGAAGCCTTGTGGTCGGAGAAATAGATGGATATATGCTCGACTTGCTGCACCAATGCTTGGTTCGGCGTAGCGCACCTCTGAATTCTGGCGGCGATGGCACTCGGCCTCTGCTCGGGCAGCTCGTTCGGGAAGAAATCGGCAAAGTGGTTCATCCCTCGCCACCAACACGACCCGAACCTCCCACGTTCTCGTACGCGGATGCTCTTCGTGCTTGCGCGCCGTCGACGGGCCGTTTTTCGCAGCCGCCTGCTGGGATTTCTCGACGCTCCCCAAGTCTGATCCACCGCACGAATCCGCAAGCACCCTTTCATCCTGGTCCGCGCAAATCTACAGTATGGCGCGCCCCCGACAACAGTCCGTTATGCTATCACTGCGGGGAGGCTGGTCACATGTATCGCGATTGCCAGTACCGACGGATTGGTCTGCGGGGATACCATCCGGACGCCCGTTGCCCGCGCTATGGCGAACGCCCGCACGAAATCGAGCAATACTTAGAAAGTAACCGGCTTCCTCCTGCCCAACAGCGAAGACAGTCACGGTCGCCTTCACCTCGTCGGTACGCGTCACCGAACCGTGCTCGACCCGCCTTTGATTCCGCTGGGGTCAACGGTGGAAGCCCGCGCCGGGGAAACTGAAAACGGCGACCTCCGGAGGTGAGGCCGCTGTCATGCGAACCGTCAAATGTCCTCCGCCGACGCCATCCCCTCGCGACGTACCGCTGACGCCTTCATTCGAAACTGCAAAAAGAACTGCTGCTATTACTGCTTCAATCGACGGTTATCCGGTAACTGCACTTGTAGATACGGGAGCTGACTACTCGGTTATGAGTGCCTCACTGGCGACTCGGCTACGCAAGGTGCTGACAGCGTGGGACGGCCCACATCTGATTACGGCTGGAGGACACCTCGTGTCACCCATTGGACGATGCACCGCCAGACTTGCAATTTCTACTTCGACTTTCGTAGCGTCTTTCCTTGTGCTGCCCAAGTGTTCTCGGCTAGTTATACTGGGCATGGATTTTCTCCAGGAATATGGGGCGATCATTAACCTTTGTGACTTGTTCGTGACTTTTTCTAACTATGTTTCGTCGGATTCGAGTGTGGAGGATGAACATCACCGCGCGGCTTTACGCGTGGTCGATGACTGCGTGACGTTACCGCCTCGAAGTAGCATCTTCGTCCTCGTTGAATGCCCCCAAGAACAACTAGGAATAGGCATCGCTGAAGGTAACCTCACCATATGGCTGGATCGCGAAGTTGGCGTCGCACGAGGTCTCGTGGAGCTCCAACATAGGCAAACCACGATTCTAGTTACCAACTTCAGTGGCGAATACAAGCACTTTGCGAGACATACCACCATGGCCTACTTTGAAACGGTGGCCGAGTACAACGCCTGTGCTTCGGTAACGACAATCTCGATTCCGGAACCCAGCGATGTGGACTTGACCAGTCACATCAACGTCAACCCACAGCTAGACCAAAACGAGAAGGAGAGGCTCCTTACTCTGCTATCGTCATATAGCGACTGTTTCGCCACCACGTCGAAGGTCAAACAGACTCCTTTAATCAAACACAGAATCATCACTGAACCGACCGTCCAACCTGTTCGCCAACACGCTTATCGCGTGTCGCAAAGAGAACAGGATGCTATTCGTCGTCAAGTGAACCAAATGCTCAACGATGATGTGATTCAACCATCAACAAGTCCTTGGGCTTCACCTGTTGTATTAGTTAAAAAGAAAGACGGTTCACTAAGATTCTGTGTCGATTATCGCAAACTGAACAAGGTCACGAAAAAAGACGTTTACCCACTTCCTCGAATTGACGACTCCTTGGATCGCCTGCGACATGCCCGTTACTTTTCTTCAATGGATCTGCGTAGTGGGTACTGGCAAATTGAAGTTGACGAACGGAACCAGGAAAAAACGGCGTTTATAACACCCGACGGTCTCTATCAATTTAAGGTCCTCCCTTTTGGATTGTGTTCCGCTCCGGCCACATTTCAACGTATGATGGACACAGTTTTATCTGACCTCAAGTGGAACTCGTGTTTAGTCTACTTAGACGATGTAGTTGTTTTTTCCACCACGTTTGAACAACACATCCAGCGGCTTGAGGCGGTTCTTCAAGCTATCCGCACCGCCGGCCTCTCCCTGAAGCCCGAAAAATGTCACTTTGGCTACGAGGAGCTCAAATTTCTAGGTCATATTGTCAGCAGCACCGGTGTGCGCCCTGACCCTGACAAAGCCCTGGCAGTTGCTCTGTTCCCGATACCGAAGACAAAACACGATGTCCGCCGATTTTTAGGGCTTTGCGCGTGTTACCGCCGTTTTGTACCCAATTTTTGTGAAATTGCCGAACCTTTGCAACGACTCATCAAGAACGACGTCACATTTGTTTGGGGCCCGGCACAATCCGACGCCTTCCACGACCTTCAGCGACGTCTACAGACACCACCGATCCTTGGTCACTTTGACACCGAGGCTGACACAGAAGTGCATACTGATGCTAGTAACGTTGGTCTCGGAGCGACACTCGTACAGTTTCAAGCTGGTGTTGAGCGCGTTATTGCGTATGCCAGCCGAATCTTGTCTGCTGCTGAAAAAAACTACTCAGCAACTGAAAAAGAATGTCTGGCAGTCATATGGGCTATCCAGAAGTTCCGCCCATACCTGTACGGACGCCCCTTCCGTGTCGTCAGCGACCACCACTCTCTCTGCTGGCTGGCGAATCTCAGATCCTTCAGGCCGTCTCGCAAGATGGAGCCTTCGGTTGCAGGAATTTGATGTGACCATCGTCTATAAGTCTGGCCAGAAACACACTGACGCCGACTGTCTCTCCCGCGCCCCCGTCGAACCCGCACCACTAGATATTGACGGCGATTCTGGCTTTCTTTGTAGTCTCCCGTCTTTAAACTTTGCTCAACAGCAACGCCAAGATTCCGAGCTCCAGCCCTTGATTGAATACCTTGAAGGAAGCCACCCACAACCCCCACGGCAGTTCGTGCGTCACTTGTCCTCTTTCTGCCTACGTGGCGACATCCTATACAAGCGGAACTTTCACCCTACGGCAACCGTTTTCCTGCTCGTTGTTCCCGCTACTCTCCGCGACGACGTTCTACGTGCATGCCACGACGAACCAACGTGCGGGCATCTTGGTTTCACGCGTACTCTCGCGAGGATCAAGCAGAAGTACTATTGGCGAAAACTCACAAAAACCGTGAAGCAGTACGTCAGAAGTTGTCGAGATTGCCAGCGCCGCAAAGTTCCACCACTGAAACCAGCCGGTCTGCTTCAGCCTGTCCGACCTCCTTGCTCACCTTTTGAACAAGTCGGGATGGATTTACTCGGCCCATTTCCCAAGTCTTCGGCTGATAACCGCTGGATCGTTGTCGCCACCGATTACCTCACTCGATACTGCGAAACACAAGCCGTTCAGCTAGCTACTGCTTCAGATGTTGCTAACTTCTTTATCAAAAATATCGTCCTTCGACATGGTGCTCCCGCTGTCGTCATCACAGACCGTGGTACGGCCTTCACTGCCCAGTTGGTCCGAGATATTCTGCAGCTGAGCGGAACAACGCACCGTACGGCAACTGCGTATCACCCGCAGACTAACGGTTTAACTGAGCGTCTCAACAAAACGATTGCGGATATGCTTTCCATGTATGTTGCCACGGATCATAAAAATTGGGACGAACTGCTCCCGTATGTGACATTCGCGTACAACACTGCCCTACAAGAAACCACCGGGTTTCCTCCTTTTCGTCTGGTCTACGGATGCGACGTCACCACTATGTTCGACGTGATGCTCCTACCAACTTCGTCTCAACCTACCGCACCAGATACAGACGCCTTTGTTCAGCGTGCCGAAGCGGCGCGGCACCTTGCGCGGCAACGAATTCTATCCCGACAAAGTCAAGATGCTCGTCGATACAACATATGCCATCGAGACGTCACATACAACCCGGGAGATCTTGTATGGGTTTGGACCCCTATACGTCAACGAGGCCGGTCAGAAAAATTATTGCGCCGATACTTTGGACCCTACATAGTTTTGCGTCGTCTAAGTCCTGTCAACTACGAAGTCATTCCAGCCGACACTTCGCACCACTCCGGTAGACCACGTTCCTCTGACATTGTTCACGTTACCAGGATGAAGCCCTACCATTCGCGCTGACTCTCATCCACAAACTTTGTGATGCGGCCCCTGTCGTCACGTCCGTTGTCTTTCTCATTTCTTTTATTTTTTCCTTGTGGCATTTAACATCTCCCCAACTTTATTTATTTATTTATTTATTTTTTCGAGGGAGGGGTAATGGCACGCACTAGTTACGCTAGAAGTCGAGGAAGAAGAAGTGTGCGTGGTAGCGGCTGCAAAAACGAACTGTAAACGGCCGTTCGCTTAGCACTGACTGACTGGCTTTTCCTCTCGTGACAATATGCAGCCGCACAAACACGAAGCTCGCCGCTCCCAGTTAGTCAAACGATAAATAGGCAAAACCGACTACCAGACACTACCTATTATTTTACGGACGCTAGTCACTCGGCGGGTAGATGTCTAACTGCAGTAGTCGGCCCTGACTACAAGCATGTAAACGCACACATATGAGTCCCCGACTCATCCGACGCAGAGGCTCTTGCTATTCTCGAAGCAGTCACCTGGCCTCATCATCCTACCCAACGCATCTTTATTCGCACCGATAGCCAAGATACATGCCGCATATTTCGCGACAACTTGCTACCTGAGCCTATACACAGCCTACTTCAATGTCACTTGGATGCACACCCTTCGCTCTGTGTTATCTTGCAGTGGATACATGGGCACCAAGGCATGGGGGGGAAACTCCCGAGCTCATGAGCTCACCCGCGTAGTCAGTTTTCCGGGTCCGCCGGGCCTATGGCCATCCGAATTTAACCCTAGGGAACACAGAAAGACTTTGCACAAGGAGCGCACATCACTTTTAAAGCAACTTCGCACCAATGCCGTCGCCTTTATTACTCCTCCTGCTAACCTCTCGCGAGAAGACAGCGCTATTCTCCGAAGACTTCAAACAAACTCAATAGTGACTCCTCTTTTCCGTCACTATATTCAAGGCATACCTGGGCCACCGAAATGCCCGAACTGCATGGGATATCTGTCCCTAGAGCATTGTCTATGGCATTGCTCTCACATTCAACCCAAACTGCAGTCAGCCCTCTCCAACATTCCCACTAACATCAAGCCACGGTCGTGGACGGACTGGCTCACTCCACCACCCCATGCAACTAACATTCTCCTGCCGGTGCTTATCCAACACGTCAGAGACGTGTTGGGTGAGGACTGGTAGCTGACCGACCAGGGTTGAGCGCCGGACGCTGGCGTAAAAATAAGAGTTTCTCTCTCTCTCTCTCTCTCTCTCCATCGACGGAGTAGCACAGCGAGCCACGGGTCCATTGCCGGACAAGGACGCTTTTCAACGTCTTTCTCTTCAGTATTGCTCGGCAGAATTCCGACAGCTTCCAATGAAACTGACGTGCAGGCTGTAGTGGCTGCAGGCTGCAGCACTAGCCTAGCCTCGCTTTGGCTCGCTAGGGCACACTCTAGCCTCGCTCACGTGACAGCCATGCTGCACTACTCTCGACACCAAGCGACGGAGTTCTTCCAGAGGAGCCCCCTGGCGAACGATCTTTAATTTTTATTCATAATGTTTGGCACGGTTATACTGAAATCTTGTGGCAGTATAATGAGTCGGTAAGTACACAGATTTATTTGCAATATTTTTTAGCAGAAAGGCGCTCAAAGCGCGAAAGGAAAAAAAAAAAACATCACTAGCACGCCATGCACGTATTGTAGTTTATATCGCCACACTAAGTGCTTCTTCTTTTCCTCTGAATCAACAGCTTATTTAAGCAAAACCTGCACTCGGCATACACGAAAAAAGGAAGGCGTTTTTAGGCGCTTAAAAGTTGATGTAGGCGCAAATTTCGAGATAGGCATTTATAGCCACAATAAATGTTTCATTAAAACGCTTACCTTCTCTTAGTTGGTGCTTATATAGACTCGAAACGTACTCCAGGAATAAATATGCATTTTGCCTTAAGTTCCGGTCTCTAGTAATTATTGTATGAAACTGTGTGGCTCGGGCCATTGCTGAGGATCGTAGTTGTTTGCACAACGAAGCCAGCTGCGGAAGGGGACGACGAACGCGCGAGCTGTGGCACTAGCGCATTTGTGCGGTTGGCGCCGAGAATTTTGTTAACAGCCCTTTATGAAAAAGTAGTACAACACGTTTTTTTTTTTTTTCAGAAACGTCTGCTCTTACCCTTGTGCGTGTGACCTATTTGGGTCCCATGTGTGACGAGGCTAGTTCAAGGGCGCGTTAGAGCTCCCCGACCTCACAGGGGTATGTGCCATTGAGCTTGGACCCTTTCTGCACTATCACCAGGACTGGCCCACATGATGATTTGTTTTTGTCAACATCTCGGGGGGACACATTTTTTTTCCAGATCCTAGCCATAGACAGCTTCGCTGTAAGAAGAAATATGTTACGGCACTGAACAACTTCCTGGCGTAACTATGCACCACTGCATAGCAGCGGCCAGATGGTTCGGTCGCGTCTTAGCTCGCACTTGAAAAGCTGGCGCGAATATTAAACAGAAACGCAAGTGTTACACGTTCGTAAAACGTTAAGGCGAAATCCATAACGTGGCACACTTTTCGTCACGATTAAGACACGTTTATAAAGAATTGTGGCAACTGTCCATCGGAGCGACGATTCTTAGTTCCAATACTTAACTATTGTCACACTGTCTGGGGCACAAGTACGAAGCATTATTTATCTAAGATTATTGTTACTCAGAAATGTGCGATAAGGTTAGTTGCTAACATATACCATGGTATGCCCGCACAGAAAACTATTATTCCGAGTTTAACATCATTCAAGTGCCTAATCTTTATGCCTTCAGGTTAATTCTTATGTACACGAATGCTATTAGAACAAACAACGCAGATATATGTTGACACTATTCAACCTTCAAAGCCATGTGGACAGGTACAATGCATGCCGTTGCACCGCTTCATCAACGCCGTTTTGTCGGACAGTGTACCGATTTCAATCAAGGGCCTATAACCTTCCCTGTTAACTTAATACACTTGAACGGAATAACATCTCACGGGAAGAAATATCGAAAAATAAGTTAATTAGCGTTTTGCCGCTCCTGCACTAATAGAAGGTGTTTCATTCTGTTTTTTGTATGTTGCGTTATTGTTTGTTTCATCACAGAATGTTAACAAATGCACTAATGCTGGTCTCAATTTTGTACGTATACTTTCTTACTGATCCCTACTGTAAGTATTATTGCCCGTGTATGTTCGCAAATTCAGAATATATTCCAATGTTACCAGTATTTATCTGCGTTTGTCATGACTGAACTGTTTCCTCGTCATACTGTCATGTGGTGCTGTTGTAATCGCACCGCTGGCACGAGTTGTTGGGGTCTCGGTGCTGACGCCCGTTATTGCCAATGGGTCGCAAGCCCCAAGGGTAGCGTTGGCCTGGCGGCCTGGGGCACTGGAAGCATCCGAAGGTCCCGGCAAAGCATGAGAAGACTGGTAACAGAACAACTTGTTTATTCTAACATAGCAAAAGAGCGGCCGGTCAGGTCGACCGAAGTGGAGAGACGGGAGAGCACGTAACTCAACAGTACAAATCGGAGCCTCTCTCCTGGCGTCCGGGGGCAGCTGCTCTTATACCCTCGGCGTCGCGGTCCAAAAGAGAAGGTCACGGGATGAAGGTCACGGGACGGCGGAGCATGACCCCACGACGGCGCGAACTGTCGGGCCGAGAGACCTGCTGAACCGAGTGTAGTGACGCATCGCCAACCTTCACCCACACGACGGCGCGAACAGTTGAGCCGAGAGACGTCCAGGCTCCTCATTCGGGGAACTCCGCTCCCCGGCTGCCGCGCTTTGACAAGCGAGGGCACACACACACACACGCACACACGAAGACACGTGGCACTGAAACACGCCTGGACACGCTTGGCGGGTAGGCGTTGCGGCGGCGTTGGACGAACCAAAATGTCCGCCGCTTTGAACAAAGCCCCGGCGTCCGTTGCATCCGCGCCGGCATTACCGCGCGTTGTAGGCGAAACGTAACAGACCGCCCCGTCGGGGGAAGGAGATCCCGAAGGTCAGGGGACTGCATCCGCTGTCCGGAGGGATGTCGCTCGATGATGCTCATAACCGAAGTTGGGCGTCCTTGGGCGTTTCTTGAGCGCAGCGCACAGAGAAGGCCTCGTTCTCACGTTCAGGTGCACACAGGACACTGCAAAGTGACTTCGGGAGAGTTGACATTTTTGTTCTCGTTTCCGGCAAGCGTTAGAACCACGCCAAAAGTCAACCGCTCAGTCAGCAAGCACGGCACAACCCTCACTAAGCCCTGCCAGGCTCTTTCCCCTTTTTTACTGCTGCCTAGTTCCTTACCGTAGTTTAGCAGCACTCAGAACGCGTCCACAAATCGAAAAATTGCACTAGAAAGCACATCATCACTTTGAAACACTACACAAAAGCAATAGGTTAAAAATCCTGCCTCAGGAAGAAAAACATCAGTAACAAGCAATTTTGAGGCTGATTCCCACGTTAGGGGCTTCGACTTAAGCCATCGGCGTTACCGTTGAGACTCCCCTTTTTGTAACGCACCTCAAAGGAATATTGTTGCAAAGCGAGGCTCCAGCGCAGGAGGCGGCCATTTTTGGGAGAGATGGTCTGCAGCCATTGGAGAGGGCAGTGATCCGTTTCAATGATAAACCTCGAGCCGGCTAGGTAACATGACAATTTCTGAACGGCCCACACGATACACGCACACTCTTTCTCGGTGGCGCTATACGCCTGCTCACGACTGGTCAGCTTACGACTAGCATACAGGACGGGGTGTTCTACTTCTCCATTTTCCCGTTGGCACAGTACAACGCCCATGCCTCGCTCACTAGCATCACACTGAACAACGAACCCTTTTGTGTAGTCGGGCGATCGTAGCACAGGCTGGCTTGTTAGGGCGCTCTTTAGGGCGCTAAAAGCTCTTTCCTTTGTCTCATCCCAGACGACTGTTTGCGGCTCTGTCTTTCTTAGAGCATCCGTTAGGGGAGACGCGATATCAGAGTACCTGGGGATGTACCTCTGATAGTAGCCGGCGACACCTAAGAACGACCGAATATCGGTCTTCGTACGCGGTTGCGGGAAGTCTCGAACAGCGGCCACCTTTATTTCAGAGGGGCGGCGTCGACCCCGACCAATCACGTGTCCGAGGTAGACAACCTCGGCCTGTGCTAACTGGCACTTGGGAGCCTTGACTGTCAAGCCCGCATCGCGCAGGCGGGTTAGCACTGCCCGCAAGTGCGCCATATGCTCAGACCAGGATGCGGAGAATATCGCTACGTCGTCTAGATACGGTAAAGCGAATTCTTGCTGTCCCCGCAACACTTTATCCATGAGGCTTGAAAAGCAGTATGGCGCGTTCTTCAAACCAAAACTCAAAACTTTAGGACGGAATGTCCCCATTGGTGAAATGAACGCCGCATACCTACTAGCCTCTTCTGTAAGTGGAACCTGCCAATAACCCCTGACAAGATCTAGGGTGGAAATAAACTGAGCGCTACTCACTCTCTCAAGGCGCTCCTCGATGTTAGGGATCGGATAAATTTGATCCTTAGTGATGGAATTAAGCCTGCGGTAGTCGACGCAAGGACGAGGTTCCTTACCCGGTACCTCAACTAAAATCAAAGGGGAGGTATAATCACTCTCACCCGCTTCAATAACACCGAGCTGTAGCATTTTCTTTACCTCAGCCTCCATAATATCGCTCTGGCGGGGTGACACCCGGTACGCCTTGGATCGTACTGGCTCTGGGGAGGTAAGTTCTATGTCATGAGTAAGGACAGAAGTCCTACCAGGCCTCTCAGAGAACAGACCTTGAAACTCTTGTAAGAGCTGGCGTAGTTCTGTTTTCTGCTCAGGCGACAGCGATGCTTTACTTATTAAGTCACTAATGACTTGATCGGTGTCTTTCCTGTTTGTCACTGAGCCTAGTCCCGGAAGCTCGACCGGAAGCTCTTCTAACTTTCCCGCATCGGGAATTTCCTCTCCAGTATCTGGTGCCTTTAACGCTACAGGCTCAATTTTATCCCGTTCGGGCGTGCTCTGAATACCAGCTTGCTGCGCCTCTGACCCTTTTTCATCGTTCAACAACGTCGGCCCCGCAACTACCGCCTTTGCAGCGAGCTCCCGAACCTTCGATCTGGTTAAGGCCTGAACGCTAGCCTCACCAAACAAAAGCCCCTTCTCGCGCAGGAGGTGATCGGACCTGTTCGAAAATAGGTACGGGTACTGGGGGGGCAGCATAGATGACACTGCGGCCTCCGTCTCAAGTGCTCCGAAAGGTCCTTCAATAAGCACTTTTGCTACCGGCAGACACACGCTATGAGCTTCCACTGCTTGCTTGATCCATGCGCACTCGCCCGTGAACATATCGGGTTCTACGTAAGAGGGGTGAACTACATCCATTGTAGCTGCGGAATCGCGAAGCACTCGGCACTCTTTCCCGTTCACGAGGAGGTCTCGCATGTAAGGCTCGAGAAGCTTCATGTTCTCGTCAGTGCTGCCTAATGAAAAAAACACGACTTTTGGTTTTGTTTCTGGGCACTGCGCCGAAAAGTGTCCCGGCTTCTGGCACGTATAACACACGCGCACTTGCCTCATCTCGAACCGCTTTCCGCGTTCGGCTTCGGCTGCCGCCGTCTCCTCACGTTCGGTCGGACACTGCGCCGAAAAGTGACCCGGCTTCTGGCACGTATAACACACGCGCGCTTGCCTCGTCTCGAACCGCTTTCTCATGGGCGTGAACTTCGGCCTCTCAAACTTAGAGCCAAATTCACCCTTTTGACCGTCCTTAGCTCCACGAGCCCGACGCGTCACAAACTCCTCGGCTAACTCAGCGGCTCTAGCCACCGTACTAACGTCTGGCCTATCCAAGACCCAGTACCGCACGTTCTCAGGTAACCGACTATAAAACTGTTCTAGCCCGAAACACTGCAGAACTTTCTCGTGGTCACCAAACGCTTTCTCTTCTTTGAGCCACTCCTGCATGTTTGACATAAGCCTGTACGCAAACTCTGTATATGACTCACTTCTGCCTTTCTCATTTTCCCGAAACTTCCGACGGAACGCCTCCGCTGACAGCCGGTACTTTTTTAGCAGACTCGATTTCACTTTGTCGAAATCCTCTGCCTCCTCTCTCTCCAAGCGAGCGACTACGTCGGCCGCCTCGCCGGGTAGCAAAGTGAGCAAGCGCTGTGGCCACGTTTCCCGAGAGAACCCCTGCTTCTCGCACGTTCGCTCAAAGTTAACCAGGAACAAACCAATGTCCTCTCCAAGCTTAAACGGCCGCATCAGGTCAGTCATTTTGAACAATACTCGTTCTCCTGCACCGTGTGCCTGACTTCCATTACGAGCGCGTTCCATCTCTACCTCGAGACGCTTCATTTCCAAAGCGTGTTCGCGCTCTTCTTTTTCTTTCTGTTCTTTTCGTTCACGCTCATCTTTCTCTTTCTGTTCTTTAAGTTCACGCTCATCTTTCTCTTTCTGTTCTTTACGTTCGCGCTCATCTTTCTCTTTCTGTTCTTTAAGTTCGCGCTCCTGTTTCTCTTTTTGCTCCTCCCTCTCCTCAATGGTCTCAAGGCATTCCGACAGCTCGTCATCCTCAGCTTCTAACTCAAGAATAGCCCTTAGCAGTTCTGGTTTTCTGAGTTTGTCTGAGACATCCAGACCCAACTCTCTCGCAAGCTCCAGCAATTTCGGTTTGCGCAACGACTTCAAATCCATGGCTGCTCTGAATGCTGCTTTCTCTACTGCCTACTATTGTCTTGCCGCAAACTAACCCGGTAGCAACGACAACCACAATTACCAGCTCTGTTTCTAACACTAACAAAAGCCTGGCAAAACTCAGAAGAAGAAAGTCCCGCACTCACCAAACCTCGCAGCCAAGACTTCCGCGCAGTCGTTCCGCTGCAGGCAACCAGTCATCACACAGGGCTCGTTGCGCTGCTCCCGGATGGTCGTTGTGCTGCTCAGCATACAGTCAACCGCATCTCTTCGCTGCTGGCCTCCGTTGTCGCGATCTCACCGCTGGCAACCAGATATTGGAATCGCACCGCTGGCACGAGTTGTTGGGGTCTCGGTGCTGACGCCCGTTATTGCCAATGGGTCGCAAGCCCCAAGGGTAGCGTTGGCCTGGCGGCCTGGGGCACTGGAAGCATCCGAAGGTCCCGGCAAAGCATGAGAAGACTGGTAACAGAACAACTTGTTTATTCTAACATAGCAAAAGAGCGGCCGGTCAGGTCGACCGAAGTGGAGAGACGGGAGAGCACGTAACTCAACAGTACAAATCGGAGCCTCTCTCCTGGCGTCCGGGGGCAGCTGCTCTTATACCCTCGGCGTCGCGGTCCAAAAGAGAAGGTCACGGGATGAAGGTCACGGGACGGCGGAGCATGACCCCACGACGGCGCGAACTGTCGGGCCGAGAGACCTGCTGAACCGAGTGTAGTGACGCATCGCCAACCTTCACCCACACGACGGCGCGAACAGTTGAGCCGAGAGACGTCCAGGCTCCTCATTCGGGGAACTCCGCTCCCCGGCTGCCGCGCTTTGACAAGCGAGGGCACACACACACACACGCACACACGAAGACACGTGGCACTGAAACACGCCTGGACACGCTTGGCGGGTAGGCGTTGCGGCGGCGTTGGACGAACCAAAATGTCCGCCGCTTTGAACAAAGCCCCGGCGTCCGTTGCATCCGCGCCGGCATTACCGCGCGTTGTAGGCGAAACGTAACAGTGCGTAATGGGGTTTTCTCAAGCCGCTGCATGCGGCTTTTACCCTTGCGTCCGCTCTCATTCTGTATTCTGTGGAAATAGAGGAATAAAGATTATTATTATTATTTGAAAAAAAAAAAGCTCACTGACGATGAGCGGCGTCGGAACAGACGTTTCCGGCCCCCGTGCGGGTCCCTTGATCACAATAAAGACATAAGCACGAGCGCGCGGCTATTTGTGGGTGAGGTGGCGCAGCGTGCGGGTGTATATTTCGGGGAGATTACCCTGCGTCCTGTTTATCGTGCGTCTAGTTGATTGGATGTAAAATGATTCGAAAAGCAAACGGGCCGATGGGTGTTTTTCTTTTGCGATGATGGCTGCCGAGTCCCAGTCAATGATGTGTCCGGTTCGTGATGTTCCGTTAGGGCGTTCGCGGTTGTGTGGCCCTTGGCCACTCATTCATGCGTTGTTTCAAGCGCCGTTTAAAATTTCCGCTCTCGCCGATGTACGACACGTCACACTCCTGGCATGGTATCTTGTAAATCACTCCCGGCTAGTCCGTGTGTTTCAAGGGGTCTTTTGCGCGAACCAGCTGTTGGCCAAGTTTTCCGGAAGGCCCGTGGGCGATTTGCATACCGTAGCCCTTGAAAATTCGTGCAAGGGCTTCGCATTTTCCCACTGTGTAGGGTACCGCCGCGTGCTTCACTGTTTCTTTCGCCGTTTCACGGCTGGGCTTCGCTCATTTGCGCTCCTGCGTTCTGACCAGTTGTCGAGGTTATTCTTGGTGAGTGCAAGTTCTTTTTTTTTGGGGGGGGGGGGGGGGGGCAACAATATGTTCTCTCGCCAGACGAGTTTTCGTCGAACACTTGACGAAGCGCTTCTCTGTGACCACGCGACGTGTGCAATCGGGCGCACTAGGCAATGACGCACACACCATGCAGGCACCTACCCAGGATTGTTTTTCGGGGGGGGGGGGGGGCAACCCAAAGTAACTTTTATATGTAAGTAAGGGGGGGGGGGGTACCTTTACTAGTGAAAATGTAAATAACGCCCGCCATTCGCCATAAATACGCGTAAACCCGCAAAAGAGAAATGAAATAAGGCGTGTCTCACAGGTAGTACGTGTGTGAGATACACCTCCTCTTCACTTGGCAAACAAGGAAGCACATCGAATGGACTCGCGCAGGAAAGCAGCTCAGAAAGAACACTGCCAAGAACAAGTAAACAAACGAAAGTCCGAAATAAAAATTTCTATCATCATCATCAGCCAATTTTTTGTCCACTGCAGGACGAAGGCCTCTCCCTATGTAGATTTCTATAGTAGCATACAACTTAAAAAAAAAAAACAGCAGTTGGCAACCAAGGCACACGGACCGCACGGTGTTGTGTTACTCCGCCAGCCAATCACAGAAGTAACAGAAGGAAATAAAATCGTTATCATTCGGCCTTTTCAAAATGGCGTCATGCTTGATACCTCCGGAGTGCCTGCTCTTCCTGAAGAGTCTTTTCATCGACGGAAGCAATGAGGTGCGCAATAGACATGGATACGTGCCTGAGGCATACCCTTAGCAAGGCAGAGCCGTGGTTTCGGGGAAGCGCGCTCGGTCTCGCACACCGGAGGGCTGCGTTTGATGCCCACCCAGACCGAAATGTACCAAAGTTTCTTTTTTTTTTCAATGCCACTAATTTACTTTGTTTACAGGAACCTGTAAACAAAGAAATGTGACATCAACTCGAGAATTTCTTGACGGGATTTTATACCTTGCGGCGTCGACCATTATCTGTCACGGCGCAGTTTGGCCAAGGGCACCACTAACATAGACACCTAAGGCTTACGCTCTAAAAACTAAGGCTTACGCTCTGTAGCCTTACGCTCTAAAAAAAAGTTTACACCCTTTGGGGTGTTATCTGCCACACAACAATAATCGTCATCTGCGTCGCTTGCGTTTCCTTTCTTTTATTTAAAAGACATTTAAAATTATTTAACAATTCGCTGTGGCAGATTGCACAATTCTAGCCCGCGATACTCGAAGAGGCGGACATGCACAACAAATGGAAGTGCATCATCGACTAACTGACAAAGGTTCGCTAAATGTGTTTTGTAACCGAATCAGCCGTGTTGCAGTTTACAAAGCCCGGCGGGTGAGACTCGTTGTCGGTGTGCGCAGCCACGGCGTGTCGGGCTCGTGCGGCCTGCGGTCGTGCTGGCGCACGCTGGCGCCGCTGGCGTCGGTGGGGCGGCTGCTGCGCGGCCGCTACCGGCGCTCGGTGCGGCTGCGGCGGCCGGGCGACCCGCGGCCGCGTCCCTCGGACCTGGTGCACGTGCGGCCGTCGCCGGACTTCTGCCGGCCGGAGCCCGGCGTGCCCGGCAGCCGGGGCCGGCCCTGCGCCGAGCCGGCCTCGTGCGGCCGCCTCTGCTGCGGCCGCGGCTTCGAGACGCGCACCCTGCGTCGGCTGCAGCGCTGCCGCTGCCGCTTCCACTGGTGCTGCTACGTGACCTGCGACACCTGCGAGACCCGGGTGCAGCTGCACGCGTGCCGCTGACCCTGGCGGCGCTTCTTTCTTAACCCCGCTGTAGGACACTTTCAAGCGGCACAGGCAGACCTGTCACGCCAGCAGGCTGGTTCAATCTGCTTGGAAATTCATTAATAATTTTAAATAGCAAATAAATAATAGGCCGAAACGGGTAGCTGCTTCGTGTGACGCGGTGATGAGACGATGACGTCAGATCCTACACTACCGTAATGTCAACACTCAGAACGCGTGCTAAACACGCAGTGCACGTGGCGCTAACGCCAAAGAAGTGAAGCTGGTGATGTCCGCTGACGACACTGGGAGCTTTTACACATTTTCCCAACTAGACGGCGGTGATTTCAGCGAAAAAGGCGGTGTAGTCTCTGACGTCACAAACACAGGGTGGCCAGTAAGAAGTCACGAGTCGGGAACGCAGCCAATCTTTACAATTCATTTTCGGGAAAACTAAATGACTTGGAGCCAGTTTGTGTGGCATAGATAATCAGAATCCAAAAGAGAACCTATATTCAAAATTTTATTAAGTGGACGTCGAAAAATCGCCGGAGTTGCCCTTTGACGAGTTTTGCAACGCATGTAATTAATAATTTAATGCCCAAAATTAGGAAACCCAGGCAATTTTGTAAACGTGGGTACCTTCTGAACTGTACCACTGCGTTAACGAAAAAAGAAATATTATCCATTACGTGTCTACATTCAAGTCTTAAAAAATACTACTATGAGACTTTTTTAGGCTTGTAGCGAAGCTTAGAACAAGCAAAAAGGAAGGTGGAAGCGGTAATGAAAAGGAACGGAAAACAGGGTGAGCGCTAACTTCCAACTGACGGTTTATTTCGTGACGCAGAGCCATGACATACATAGAAAAGTCATGACATACCAACTCGCCCAAGCTGCTACGCTTTTGTACTGCTATCAGAATCTCTGAATCCTTTATCCGCCGTGGTGATAAACTGTGGCGAAAGGAGCATGCGGTCGCATCAAGTCACGCAGCACCGTTGGGTAAATAATTGTCCATGATTCTCTAGAGCATACAGAATAGCCGATGCTTTGACTTTTTCACTCCAGAATCAAACACCGCTCGGCTGTATCCCAGTGCTTCAACAAAACAACGCCTGTACAGCTTTTACATTTATCTCATTTGGAAAGTAGAGGTCGTCAATGCATTTATGTCCTATTAAACTCAGTGCATCGTGTGACGGCAACAATATATAAAACGTTCTATCAAGCATGTTATTGAAACAATAGTTGTTGCCCTCCGTATAGAAACACCTAGCTTCCATTCCGACCTGTAAATGGCGAGGATAACGTGTTTTTTATCAAAAAAGGGCAAATAAGCTACTAACTATAGTTCCATTAGTGTATTCTCCCAGTTTTCCCTAAAGCATTTGGAAAAGGTACATTTATTGCGATAGCAATTATATGGACACTCCAGACGCATTTCTGCCGTCGCAGTCCCCGTGATGTTTCGTATAAAGTCCAATGGCGATAACGCCGTCTCCGCGCGCCGCATGCTATAGGGGCGATTGAAAGCGCGCGAAGGGAGCCGACGATCGCGGCTGTCTCGTACGTGCAAGGGAGGAAAGCGGAGAGGAAACGCGCCGTCTTCAGTCGCACGCATGGAGCCGGGTGGGAGGGGAGGGATTTGGGGGGGGGGGGGGGGCGTTGCACTTCAGCAGCAACTGTGCATTGCGAGCATTGCGCGGCCGCGCACGCCCTCTTGAAAGTGATCTGCGTAGGGGGGGGAGGGGGGGGACTGTGTTTAGGTGCAACGGCGGCTCACACCTTTGTGCGTGCTGCGTTCTCGCCCCTCACTCTGCGTTGAAGCGATACACAGCACGAAGGTCACTTCGCTCGATGCTGCTGCCGCGCTTCCTTACGCCAGCGTTTTGACAGCGACTAACCGCGGTCATCGAATGTGATGTGTCCATGTTTGTCTCTGCGTGCTGAAGCCATACTTGTTAATATAGATAGTAAGCAAATGTTTGCAAATTTATAAGGCCAATAAAACTACTATCCTTACTTCGTATAGCTAGCTGCGTATACATAATCAGACAAAATATACATTTTGCACTGTTTCGAAGAGAAAGAGGGGTATTTTGACAGACTTTATAACGGCTTTTGATAGGTTAGATCGTATGTTTAGAAACTGAAACTATGTGGGATAAGAGGCAATGCATTAGTGTGATTTAGTCACACCTATCACACAGATAGCCTTATATGAAATCGCAAACTTTAAATCTACATTGCGACGAGATGGTTGTAGAGGTATTCGTGGCAGCATTTCGGGGCCTTTACTATTTTAGAGGAAACTTTAGCTCGGGGGCTTGTATCTAAACACATGGAAAAGGAGAAATAGCTTTCTCGGCATACAATGCACCAAATTTGATGAGATTTAATACATTTAAGAGAAAGACCTGATATCTAGTGACTTTTGGAAGCAGATTTTTTTGTTAGCCGTTGACTGAAAACAAAATTTTGAAAATCGCAAATTTTCAGAAAACGAAACTATCAGTTTAAAACTGCAACTCAGCAATGAAAAATGATATCACAATTATGTAAAGTGTGCCATATAGTATATCTAAAGCGGTTAAGATTGAACTATCATACATGGTTGTTAGAAATACCACTGGTATGTGAATACGACTATTGCAATACCCTTGTAAACGCCGTGACAAGTTCACGCAAGACATACTGTCGGGGACCGAGGGGCGGCAGCGGAGCCCTCGCGACCAAGCGTAGCAGCAGCTGCTTGTAGATGCGCGTGCCCTGATTGCGCATCAAGCGCGCGCCGCCCAACTTCTTTGGCAGCCGGCACCAAGGCACCGGCTGAGAGCGCCGACCGTAAAGCAGGGGACACGCGGCACGACTCGGCGTCCGATCCAAAGTGCGATGCTGCGGCATGCGGCTTACGACGGCTCGGGTCATGTGCATCCGAACGAGCGAGCGACCCGTAAGCTCCGCCCAGAAGACTGCATATCAACGTCGAGAAACGCAATATAAACAACTCTGCACAACACTGCTTCGCCTTACGCGAACACTGTCAATTATGCCCCTGCGAGTGACAGAACACTTTACGACGGCGCATTGTCCACTGACGGCTCCGCTGACAGCCAGCGATGGGGCCGGCAGGCCCAGCCGGACGCCTGGACCGACGGCGCTTGCGATCCAGCTCGAGCTCGTCGAAGAGGGCTTATTTTTGCCAAAACGATTAGCACTGTACATTTAGGTCGCCCGTAATGAGGTACAACTGGTTTACTCGACGCAGTCGTTGCGAAGGGCAAACGTGAAAGCGAAGCGAGCAGCCTCGCTCAGACGGTCGGTGTGTGATGTCTGCCCGCGAAATGCCCCCTAGCATCGCGGCTCCCGATCTCGCCAGTAGCTTAGTACTAGTGTACAAGGCTCTGCTTTGCAGAACAGGCACACGTTCGAGATGATGTTATGGAACTGGGAACTAGAGAGCTTTAGAATAGGCACCCCAACAGTTTGGGGCCCCAAAGAGCTTTGAAGGTGTTAGCGTTGGGGCACGCAGGAGTGAAGAGATTTAGAATAGGGCTTCGCGTTTGCGGATAGCGTCTTGCACTGACAGCAGGAAGTTGAGGGAGGGTTGTAATGAAGAGTCGAGGAACAGCTCCGGGCAGGGATAAGGTAACGGTAAATCTTCTAGCCAACCTCCCCGACCCAGCCTATGAGCAGCTTCTCACTTACTTTAATGCAATCTGGCAAGGTGACACCCCTCTTCCCATTGACTAGAAAACGGCGTTGGTCACCTTCATCCCTAAACCAGGAAAAGCCATAAACACAGACAACCTCCGGCCCATCTCCCTTACCTCTTGTGTGGGAAAGCTGATGGAGTCTATGGTACGGGATAGATTGTCCACCCATCTAGAAACCCAACACATCTTTACAGACACCATGTACGGCTTCCGCCCACACAGGTCCGCGCAGGATATCTTACTACAACTTCATACGGAGATTCTCGAGCCAGTTGAACAATCTAATGACGGTAAGGTAGTCCTTGCGCTAGACCTAAAGGGTGCCTTCGATAACGTCACGCACGAAATCATCCTAACCCACTTATCCCAGGTAGACTGTGGATTCAACACCTTCAACTACATTAAACAATTCCTCACAGATCGCCAAACCTTTATCCGGATACAAGACACGGAACATGGCCCGTACCAGCTCGGTACGCGAGGTACCCCGCAGGGAGCGGTACTCTCACCACTCCTTTTCAATCTGGCCATGATGAAGCTTCCTGCCCTACTGGGTGAGGTCCCAGGCGTGCAGCATGCTCTGTACGTCGATGACATCACATTGTGGGCTACTCACGGATCGGTTGGAGCAATCGAGGCCAACCTGCAGCATGCGGCGGCCATTGTGGACGAATATGCCTGTCGATGCGGCCTGGAATGCTCCCCGACCAAATCGGAATTGGTGCACTTACCACCCTACCCGAGGTGCACCACTAAACTCAACCTATCCCTATGTACAGGCCCCATCCCGGAACGCGACGAGATCCGAGTTTTGGGCATTTGCATACATAAGAACCGCAAAATTGATACCACTCTTCAAAAGCTCCGTAAGGTGGGGGACCAAGTGGGTCGTATGATCCGCAGGGTGTCCAATAAAAAGGGGGGCTTGCGATGCAAAGACGCTTTGCGGCTAGCGAACGCATTCGTAACCAGCCGAATACTCTACTCGGCACCCTATCTCCACCTACGCAAATGCGACGAAAACGCCCTTGAGGTGATTTTACGCAAAATCTATAAGAGAGCCCTCGATCTTCCCATAACTACGTCCAACAAACGTCTCCTCGAATTGGGGATGACGAATAGTTTTGGGGAACTGCGCGAGGCTCATCTTAACAATCAATTCTTGCGGTTGAGCAAAACACCAGCGGGAAGCCGCCTCTTGTCCCGCTTGCACATCCGATATATAACCCACACGGAACCCAGAGTCTCACTGCCAGAGGCATGGCGTCTCACCTTACAGGTAAACCCTCTCCCTTATAACGTGACACGAGATACTCACGAGGGCCGCCGCCAAGCGCACGCTACAAGGATCACCAGAACATATGGAGATCGCCCGGGAGTATTCTATACGGACGCTGCCGGCCCTCACCACGGGGGTTGGTTTACGGCGGCAGTCGTCCATCAAAACACACCCGTTAATGGTCTCACTTTCCGGGCCCCCAATATTACTTACGCGGAGGAGGTGGCCATCGCGCTTGCTGCCGCAGATCCAGCGTCTCGGGTCATCATCACTGATTCGAGGGGTGCTTGCCGCAATATAGAACAAGGCCAAATTCCATATCGTGCCTTCCAAATACTTAAGAAATGTGAGAACCAGGGATTCCAACCCCGGCGCTCCATTATTTGGGCCCCAGCTCATCAGGGAATAGAGGGGAACGAAGTAGCCGACGCTACAGCCCGCGCGCTTCATTTCCGGGCGTCGCCTCTATCACCTGTCGACGAGGTCCCTGAATTCAAACCGGCAATCACCTTTAAAGAAATCATACAGCTGTATCAGCTTAATCACGGCCGATACTTCCCCCCTTGCAAAGGCCTCAATAAGACGGAGGAGCGCTGGCTTCTCCGTCTCTACACAAATACAGTACTGTGCCCGGCGGTGCTGAAACACTTCAACCCGGCATTTTCGGGCGAGTGCCCGCACTGTGGGGAGGTGTTTGCGGACACATACCACATGGTGTGGGCATGCCCCTCCAACCCTGCTTTCCCCCCAAACCCCCACCCTACCCGAGAGGACTGGGAGGCCACCCTGCTCGGCTGCTCAACCCTCCAGGAACAACGTGCCCTGGTGGCCCGAGCCAAAGCCGCTGCAGAAGCCACGGGGGTCCCGGACTAGGGACCGCCCCCTAGACTTTGTAAGGGCTGGGCCCTTAGGGCTCAGCTCACAGCTCTCTTGTAAATAGTAGAAATAAAGTTTGTAACCAACCAACCAACCAGTAGTAGACGCCGTGGTTGTGTCCACTCTGTACGGAACGGCAGGCGAGGAGGATATCGAGGCACCGTAGCAGCCCGGCGTTGAGCAGCCGCCCGCGAAGAACGCCCCCTCCTCCCTCGCCTCACCCCCCTGCCTCGCGCGCCACAGGAGAGGGCACGCATCCGGCCGCGTTCCTCGCTCGCGCACGAGAGATTGAACCGCATTCGCCGGCTCACCCTCACACGCTTTCACTCATGCGGAACCTCACGGCGACGGCGACGCCAGAAATCTCATGTAATTGCTATCGCAGTAAAGATAACCACAGGCTTTCCGTTCACGGGCTTGTCGAGCATTTTTGTTTTTAATGTGAACAAGCAACTAATATTTCACTTTAGGGAACTAACATTTATCACCTTTCTTTTTCGATTAGGTGCGAATACAAAGGCTGTTGTATACGTCGAGAAATGACCGATAACAGCGTATGTTCTGTGTATTGTGTCTTTTGTGTTCTAGGTCAAGTGTGATTCTTTTTTCCGACAAAAATAAAAGGCAAGGAAGAGCCTACAATTTTTTTAACCCACTTGACAACGCGTCCCCGCACCAATAAGTGGTCTCAGCCATAAACGTTATCAGTGCACTGTGTACATTATGAACGTGCAAACCTGGGTCACAAACTTGCAACGGTTCGGAAAGCGAACCCGATAGTGCTACTTCGCGTGTGGTGACGCAACGAGGAAAAAAAAAAGCGCGACCGCTCCTTCCCAGTGCCACTGTCTGACGAGGTTTGCTTAAAGATTGATGCAATTTTTGGTGCGCTGAAGCGTTGTCACAGTCGCAGAGCTTTCTATTTTCGTTCTTTTTCATTTATTTCACGGGCTTTTTTCCTCGTTTAAGATGTCTTCATGAATCCTAGGTAGCTTTGAATGCTGTTAGCGGTCATTTGTCAATGTTATCCACTTTTTCATTGGCATCAAATCGATTGGGTATACTTATAAATTCAGCTAATTAAACGTGTTCGTGCACAATCAACGAGAAATATTCACAGTGGCCACCACGAACAGCGCCCATCAAGGTGCAGTGAACGCCCTCTGGTAATGTTTAATCCTCGGCAACATTCAGTCAGGTTAGCAGAATACCGCAGAATAACTGTAAAGTGATGTGCTAGTCATTCAATACATTTGCCAGTGTTTCACGTCGCTTGCCGAGAAAAAGCTACTTTTGAAAACAAGGAAGTGATAAAAAGAATGTTAACTGGCTTTCCGGTCTGTGTCGTCGACCAATATATTGAATAAGCTCGATTCTTATTCGCGATTCCGCCACAGGCGTCATAAAGCCAGTGTAAAACGGCAACCGCTCGTGCGCCGAAAGATGGCTTATGAAAACTTTTGAACTCGATCTGCGCAAGTCGCGTGGTGAACATCGTTGCCGCGAACGCAACTTCGGAGGCTTGCGGCTTCGCCGAACGTTTAATTACGACATCGATTTGGCCGCTCAGGTTGACGAAATACGCAACATTAAATCCTTGCCTTGCGTTCTGCGGCGGCAACAGCCTGATTTTGTCTGGTGTGGCCGGGCAGAAAGTAGCGTAGCCTGAATGCAAATTTGAGTGCCGATTGGCGTTGCCATTTGCTATCTGTGACCAAGAAGCTTCATCAAAGCAATCAGGTCATTTGTTGGCGTGCCGCACTGTCACCTGGTGCGAAACAGGTTTAGAACGTCACACGCACGGCGTTCGCCCATTAATCGACGCAAATTCGACGCCCATTCATCGGGCCCAAATCGAGTGCTAAACATGTAAAACGAAACGGATGAGCTACATGCTGAGCAGACTGTACGACTTGGTTCATTCAGTACGGTTTCCCTTCCCGATTGCCCCATCAAATGAGCGCCAGTTCAAATCCTATTTAGCTGGTCCGCATATACGCAAATGCGTAACACCTTTGTAAAACATTCGTAATGCATTGTTTAGCACAAACCGGTTTTCACTTTTCTTGTGGCCTAGTTACAGTTATGCCGTCAAACACATCCACACTCCAAAGACACCGAGGCTGGATTGGCCTGGATTGCAGGGCTAAGCGCTAGCCAACGCACGTCTATGGGCTGCGTGCTTGCCACTCACACCCTGTGTAATTTGGCACATTCATTCGAAATTAGTGTTTTGGCGCAAGTTGGCGCAGCTCGATGGTTTGGCGTAATATAGCGCAATTAATTGGCGCAGAACTTCCATCCCTGTATGTAGCAGTTCACGTGGCCATGCGAAACGAACGAGGACCGGGCGTTGTCAGTGGTGGACCCCATAAGCCGCATCGTCACGCTTTCGCAGGTGCGTGAGCCTTGGTGGATTTGGCCTGCTGACGTGTTTGTCTGGTTTTACCCGACTTGCGGTTGGTGTTGCAAGTCGCAGGCTTCTGCGTGCGACATTGCCCGTGTCACGGCTAGGAAGGCGTTGAACGACGCTCGATGGCGGTACTGGTGCGGGTTGGTGAAAAAAGTCGGAGCAGCAGCAGACGATTCGTGCTGCTTGGTGAGCTCCAATGCGGGCCTGACGCGAAGAACAGGATGAGGTGGTGGATGCGAGACACCATCAGGGCTCGCGGGATCGTGGTGTCAGTCTGCCTTTTCCGTGTGGCGCGACGATTGGCCTCCAATGTCTGATTTGTCCGAGCCAGAGGTCGGCCGAAGGAGAGGACGCGGGGCCGCTCTCGCTTAAAGCCTCTCGCTCGCTAGCAGGCGCCGCGGCCGTGTAGCGTGGAACGGTGGGCTGCAGCTTTGCATCACGTGACACAAGGTACGGGAACGCACCGTCGTCGTTCGCGGTGGTGTCGCTGAGCTTCCAGCGAGGCGCATCGTAGCGACGGAAGAAGGCGTCGAGGTTGGGCTAGGCGAGCGGCAGCTAGGACGTGCGGTCGCGTACCGTGCGGTCAACGTCAGGAAGAGGGCAGTAGCGCCGCACAAGTTCAGCACAGCCTGTCGTAGCTCGTCGTAGGGGCGCGTCCCAGGCGATGAAACGCTGTGGTCAAGTGGCAGAATGTAGAGGCTCGTCATTGGCGCGCGCCAATTTTGCGTGTATTGGCGGGCTTCTTTCACACTGAACTCCTGGATCGTGACGTTGTTCAGCGCCGCCTCAAACTGCGCGAAACACTCGCCGACGGGAAGCGTGAGATGAACTGGGGCCTGTTGGCCACGGCAGCCTGTCGCTCGGTCTTTCCGGGCCACCAATGTCGGGTGCCAAGGAGTGTGCAGCCGAGCACTGGCGACCGAGAGGACCAGCGTAGCAGCAGCTGATTCTAGGTGCGCGTGCCGAGCTTGCGCATCGAGCACGCTCCGCCCGTTTGCCTCTTTTGCAGCCGGCTGAGCGCGCGTTGCGGCAGCGGTGGGCGCTGCAATGCACGAGTGCGTGCTGACATATTTGCCCGCTTTCGTTGTTCTAACGCAGGCAGTCTATAGAACTGCTGCAATATCCTGTTCTTGATGTAGAGTTGCGAATTTGTAAACGTCGTGACTCTATATTTTCCTCTCAAGCTCACCAATTTTCGATAATTCTTGTAAAAGACATTCAGGCCCTAAATCAAGATTTCGATTCCAACAGTGACCGAAATTTAATTTTCTTTCTCAAGTGCAACAAATTTCATTAAAATCGGCCCAGTGGTTCTCTCGGAAAAGCATTTCTGCATATTGCATGTTTTAAAAGTATACTTTTAAAACTCTATTGTCATCATTTCATCGGAAGAAGTTCATTATACTAAACGAGAAAATGAAGAATATCAAATTTCCACATTTTGAATTTTGCGTCGAAACCTCAGCGCCGTTACGCCAATGTGACGTCGCGGATCATATTCATGTATTTGGGCCGTTGTGGAGCAGTTCTCGATAACTTGCCAAGAGTAGTCCACCTCTACCGATAAAGGAATTACTAGGCCCAAACAGATGCCGCCGTCGCAGCAGGTACTCAACCAAGAACTAACTCATTCTTTAATGCCCCTTCAACCCGCACACACATAGTTTACACCGAATCCCGTTTCATTCAGTTTATGCAAATGACACTATAGCATATCTACGTCGAGTGAGAACCACTGCGGACTCAGCGTGTCGGGGAAATAGTCTGCTGGCAACGAGGGAATGTTTGTTATATGCGAACCTGCTTGGTAAACCTGACTGAATGAAAGGCAGGCAGTGCTCGCCCTGAGAGTAAATCGTACATTGTGTCGGACCAGTCGACGGACATGTCACGTGCAAGACGGGGACAAAAGCGAGACACGCTCGACCCCGTCTTTCCCCGCTTTGTGACAGTTGCATTGCGCAACTTTACTTAAACCGCGTAGGGCATCGTATTCACAGTTGTATAGGTCTGAGTGCGTCGAAATATTCTTTCGAAACACTGAGTGTGTACTTTTCCGAACATATTCAGTGTGACGATAATTTGGTACAGAACACATCAAAAGATATTGTTTTTTGGGGTCTAGGCCAAACCAGTGCGCACATAAACCGACACCTATTCACACAATTTTAACATAGTTAACACAGCCTACTACGTTTTAGAAAACAGCCACTGCGGCCGCATTTTGATGGGGCCGAAATGCGAAAACACCCGTGTACTTAGATTTACGTGCACGTTAAATAACCCCAGGTGGTCTAAATTTCCGGAGTCCTCCATTACGGCGTGCCTCATAATCAGAAAGTGGTTTTGGCACGCAAAACCCCATAATTTAATTTTCACGTTTTAGAAAACAGTCAGAAGCTGCTTCCCCGAGAAGGTGACGAACCTATGGCGATACTGCAGCAATTTCAGCCATCGATTTCACTGCGGATGAATTATGGTCAGCGTCAAAATTACTCGTTGGTTTCTGTACAAAGCGCGTCCAACAGCTGTGTCCGTGAATATCTTTCGCAGAATAATTATCCCGATCCAACGCACATGTTAGAAGCTATGTGAAGCGCTTCTATAATTTATATGACACAACTAATGTTCGTAATTTACTTGATTACGGTTGTACCTGTGGGGATCCGTACACGATTGATCTCACGGAACAACTTGAAAGAGTGCAGAATAGGGCAGCTAGGTTTATTCTTAATAAATATAGTAGAAAATTAAGTAGGACAGAAAGTAAGGTTAAATTATTGTGGCAAGCATTTTCACGCTGTTTATTATTCTGAAACAGGGATTGAGAGCGATACATTAGGTCGCCCGTGCTTGTACGTCGACGAGACGCGACCATGCACTGCAAGTCCGCGAGTTCCCGGGATGACGCCTTTCGATGTCCTTCTTTTGTTCGGTCTATGAGAGAATGGAAAGCTCTTTCGCCTGACATTGTTGATATTGAAAACAATGATGCATTTTATCGCCCTTTGTATATGTGATCGTATCTTCCTTCACTATGTAACCCCCCTGCTGTAATGCCCGCAAGGGCGATGTAATAAACGAATGCAACCGCTTGTCGTCGAGAGGTGTGGTGTTCGTCGCGGGGTCGCGTGGCTGAACGGCAGGCCCCTGATCGTAGATGAGGGAAAAAGTCGGGAGGGATCGTCGCGCAACGCGATTGAAGAGGCCGGACCTGTGTGCCCAACACGTGACCGCACGTCCAAGTGCGCGGTTGGTTTTAGTGTTCCCGCTCTGCAGGCAGAACCATGGCAGGGCAGGTCCCAACAAGCGCGCACCGAGTAAAAACTACTGGCATAGCTACTGGGAACCAAACGTCTCAGCGAATCTTGATTCTTGCTCCGTGATCTGGACGCAAGAGATCACGCGTTGGGCCGCCGCTGAGCAAACGCTTCACGGAGCGTTCGCTTGGCTGCGTGGTGCAATGCTCTCTCCTAACTTTTTCCTTCCTCCATGCCCATAATGGCACCTGCGCAACCGCCATGTCTGCGATTGCGTATCGCAGTTTTAATGGCGCCAGTGCACCGCCCTGGAAGGAAACTGGAAATCACAAAAGGGGCGGCAGGTTTCTTAATAGCCTTGTATAGATTCGGTCTGGTCAAGTTGGCCAAGGCCGAACAAGACAGTCTGCACTTGTCGCTAAGGGCAATTTGCAACTAAACGTAGCTACTTGGTGTTGGTACAGATGTAACGAAAGGCAAACATGATAATGTTATACACCACGGTAATCGCACTCAAAGTGAAACTTTCAGTGGCACAGTTGCATGTGTTCTATCACTGCATTGACCGTGGTAAACAAGTCTTATGCGCAACCAGCGCTGAAGCTTCGCGTGCCATCAGCAGCGCCGTAACACACAGCCTAGAGAGCAGTAGACACATTTTCCAGAAGCACATGCAGTGATTTCGTGTCAGCAAATTCACCGATCGTCTTGAGACACACTTTTCACGGCTCCCAGCATGACAGGACGTAGCAGCGCATGCGCTCAACGCAACGCGCATGGCGATGGACAGAACTTGGCTGGCCGCATCGGGCTGAGCAAACGTTGACATGTGCCCCCGCGCGTCTGTTATCTTAAATATGCCGCGCTATCTTCGTAGCCTCCCTACCGGACGGTGTCAGCACATTTCAGTTGCACACTAAAACTGTCGTAGCGCCTCCTGGCCAGCGCTGGTTTCCCATACACGAGAGCGCATAGAAGGCTTTGCGTTCACAGCCCCTATCGTCACTTTCCATTACTATCAGTTTTTCTTTACTGCGCGACTTTCGACTCGGTCTGAAGGGACAGTTGTGAATATTCACGCCTGCCTCACTTATTCGCTTGAAACGTTGCTGCATTTGTCACGATATAATGTCCGCACGAAAGCAGTTGTTTCTTGCCGCCTCGCCCTTTCCGCCGAACGACGTCGCGCCGCTCTACGCATATAACCTTTCTTTCACCGAGCTGCGTCGTCCGCCAGGACGCGTTCCACCCCAAAACAACTCCTACGCGTTGTTTTAATCTCTCGAGTACGCTCGGTTGGCTTGCGCTTCTAAGCGCTGCCTCCGGCGCACGTCACGCACAGATACGTGTCACGAAAGCATAAATGTACGGGAAATAACTTCAGGCGAAGAGGAGCAACGTTGAAGGGGGCTGACACACACCTGAGAAACTAATTTTCGCGATCTCTGTATACGATGTTGTGCGCGTCACAAAGAGCAGGGCGGAGCGAAAAGAAAGGACTGGGCGAGCGCGTATTATCCGACGGCCATCCGTCTCAGTCGGCCGGGAGGAGACAGACGATGTCGCGCGCCTGCCGCCACAAGCTGTCGTCTGCTCTCCCCGCCGCCTGCTACGCCTCCTCGAAGCGCGTCGGTCCGTGCTCAGTTGGCAGCTGCCGCCACCCCGCGGCCAGAGCGATGCGTGCGCAGCCATCCGCGTTCTCGGTGAACACGCTCGGATAAGCTCCCCTCTCGAACTCTCGGCGAAGCGTCAAGTCGACCAAGTGTCAGGCGCAAACGTTGCCCGGTGACAAATACGCCGCGGGAGACTACTCCACGCCTCTGTAACCGCTGCCTGCGCTGGATGCCGTCTGGATCCCGATGGTCTCCGTCCTCGAGGAATGCTTCCTTGTCGCGTTGAGCGAGGGTTTTCGTGCGTGTCATGCAGATCCTGGCATTTGACGGAAAGCCGATTTTCGAATACGAGAGCGAAAGAGCTCGGCGTATTCAGCGAGAACGCTCTGTCGCTTCAACTCGGCGTTGCGTGGCAGTAAATGTATGCAGTCGACTCTGAGCGAACAGTTTTCTTCCTTTTGTCTTCAGCTTTGAGCCATAGGCGGAAAGTTTTCATCTTTCCGAGAGGGGTGGTGGGGACCATCTTTCAGAACTCTACCCACATACACACACACACGATATATATATATATATATATATATATATATATATATATATATATATATATATATTGTCTGTCTCCTATATATATTGACATCATAGTAGGAGACAGTTCGACAGTTCAATTTCTGAGTACCCTCGCACCACTACCGCACTGGCTTCACCTCGTATTCGCGCCCGATAACTTTTGCCAACTGACTACCTCGTGTGTGCTATATTGTAAAAGGAGCACTCTCTCTATAAAACTGGCGCCATAGTAGAGAACGGGTCTGATCTATGCGATAGCTCCCCATCTTTTTTTCGTTTAGCAAGACTTATCGCCACGCAACGTTAATGAATTTTCCGAATCGGTTACAAAAGATGCGCAAGGCAGCCGTAAAGAAGCGTGTGCGAACGCGCACATATAATATTATAGCTCAATGTTAGTCAAAGTACCATGGCGATGCACTTTGCATTGCGTCAGGCACGTACCCAGGATTTTTTTTCGGGGGGGGGGGGCACCACCACCACCATCATCATCATCATCATCATCATCATGTTTTATGTCCACTGCAGGACGACGGCCTCTCCCTGCGATCTGTAATTACCCCTGTCCTGCGCCAACCGATTCCAACTAGCTACCGCGAATTTCGTAATTTCATCGCTCCACCTAGTGTTTTGTCGTCCTCGATTGCGTTTTCCTTCTCTTGGTACCCATTCTGTAACCCTAATGGTCCAACGGTTATCTAACCGGCGCATTACATGACCGGCCAAGCTACATTTTTTCCTCTTGATGTCAATTAGAATATCGTCTATACCTGTTCGCTCTCTGATCCAAACCGCTCTCTTTCTCTCTCTTAACGTTATGCCTAGCAATCTTTGTTCGATCGCTCTTTGCGCGGTCCTTAACTTGCGCTCAAGTCTCTGCCTCATATGTCAGCACTGGCAAAATGCACTGATTTCACACCTTAATTTTGAATAATAATGGTAAGCTTCCAGTCAGGAGCTGGCAATGTCTGCCGTATGCGATCCAACCTATTTTTATTCTTCTGGGAATTTCCTTCTCATGATCACGGTTCCCTGTGATTAATTGACCTAGGTAAACGTACTCCTTCACAGAGATCTAGTGGCCAACTGGCGATCCTGATCTCTTGTTCCTTTGTCCGGCTATTTATCATTATCTTTATCTTCTGCATATTAATAGTCAACCCCACTCTTACACTCTCTCTGTCTCCAATCATTTGTTTTAACTCGTCTGCATTGTTGTTGAATAAAACAATGTCATCGGCAAACCGAAGGTTGCTGAGATATTTGCCGTCGATCTTTACTCCTAAGCCTTCCCAGCTTAATAGCTTGAATTCTTCTAAGCACGCAGTGAATAGCTTTGGAGAAATTGTGCCTCCCTGTCTGACCCCTTTCTCTACAGGTATCTCCCTGCTTTTCTTGTGTAGAATTAAGGTAGCTGTAGAACCTCTGTAGATATTCTTACGCGAAGGACGAGTCAGTAAGACGAGAAACTATTTACAGATTATATTTACAACAACGGTTGCAGCGCTGACAGGTTAGATTCACAGCGCGAGCCCAGTTCGTTCTTCCTCCTCTTTTCTGGAGTGATGGCGCCCACGCGCATCGGTCAAACAAACGAATACCAGACGCATGTAGCAATACGTTCCAAGCTTTTTACGTAAGCGTTCTGTACTCCTTGATTACGTAGTGCCTCTATGACTGCTGGTATCTCTACTGAATCAAATGCATTTTCGTAATCTATATAAGCCACATAGAGGGGCTTATTGTACTCTGCAGATTTCGCGATAACCTGATTGATGACATGGATGTGATCCATTGTAAAGTATCTCTTCCTGAAGCCAGCCTGTTCCCTTGGTTGACAAAATCCAGTGTTGCCCTTATTATATTGGATATTATTTTGGTAAATATTTTATATAATACTGGGAGCAAGCTAATGGTCCTATAATTTTTCAATTCTTTAACGTCTCCTTGTGTGTGGATTAGTATAATGTCTGCATTCTTCCAGTTTTCTGGGACCCTTGCAGTCGACAGACACTTCGTATAAATAGCCGCCAGTTTTCCAAGCATTATGTCTCTTCCATCTTTGATTAAATCGACTGTTATTCCACCTTCTCCTCCCGCTCTTCATCGTTTCATGTCTTGCAGGGCCCTTCTGACCTCATCGCTAGTTATAGGAGAGTTTCTGTATCCTGTTCATTACTGTTTCTAAGTGAGGTATCGTGACTCCTCTGGGTACTGTATACAGGTCAGCTTAGAATTTTTCCGCTGCTTTTACTATATCTTCGAGATTGTGATGATATTATCTTTTAGTGCATACATCATGGTTTGTCCTATGCCAGGTTTCTTTTTTACTGATTTCAGGCTGCGTTCATTTTTTACGGCTTCTTCAGTCTTTCGCATGTGTCATATGTAAGTGCCGAGAGTCGCCCCTAGAAGATCGGAGCGGTCGCCAAGCTCCGTGAACGACGAGGAAGACAACGGGTGCACGAGCACGGCAGCACGAGGGCGCGCTCGCAGTGTTCGAACCAGGCGGGCAGCAGCTCCGAGCTCCTGGGCGGAACGAGGCGAGGGCTCCTGCCAGGCGAGCCGTCCGTGGCAAGGTGCGGAGGACCGCGGAGCGTGGACGTCCCAGGGCCCCTGCTGCCAGTGCTCGAGACGCTGGCGGACCCGTGGGCCGCCGGTCCCTGAGCTGTCGCACCTGAGCTGTGCCGAGCAGCGTTTCAGTCTGGCACAGATGCTGCTGTGCTAGACGAGGTCCTCACGTGTGACCGCTGTACGTGGATTTCGAGTGGCGTACGAGCTGGGCACTGAGGTCGTGCTGGACGTGCGACTGTAGCACGTCGGTCGTGAGCGGCGTCCGAGCCGGACATCGAGGACGCGGGGAATAAAGAGTCCCCTGGCTGCTGCCGCTCCTGAGCGCACCGAGTCCGAGAAACGTGCTGAACGGGGCCCGAGCGTGTGGTCGTCGCGGCCAGCTCCAGCACGGGTGACCGCACGGTGCCATGACGACCGAACTGTGAGCCTCGCAACCCGGGACTGTTTCAGCCCGTGGACTGCAGTTACGCTGTCATCAACTCTCTGTATATATTCATATTTTAAAGGTTGCTTTGAGTTTTATAAACGCACATAAATGACTTTCTGTCTTTCTTCCGCATCACTGCGCACTAGCGAAAGTGCCGAACAGTCCTAATCACCACAGCATGTTATAGTTTCGAATATCAGTTATTTGCGCCTTTGATCAGTTTTGACATTTCCGCGAATTGCGTAACGCTGTGCGGCCGCCAGTCCCATACAACCGCGTAGAGCCCAGGACTCTGCGATTCTAGACGTACTGCGCCCACCGCGAAAGGTTAGAAAAACACCCACATAAGCACAGCAGAGAAGTGGCTACGTGAGGCGGTTCGACCGATAACTGTAGAAGCGTCATTCAAAACGAGTAATTGTGCTCTATTTCCGGCGGCGTTTTCTCTACTTCCTGCGGGGGGGGGGGGGGGGGGGGGGCCCCCTGGGTACGTGCCTGCATCGCGTGCTTGTTCACAGCGCTGACTACGACGGTGAACCTCTACCAGTTCTGAACGATCAGTTTCCGGAAGTCAGTCGTCAGCTTGAGCATGCACTCGCTTTGATTTCACAGGTGAGACGAGTGAGGCGCATCCAAAGGGCCTCGACACGATGGTACCACATCGTGGAATCCAGCGAGGAAGTTCTCTACACTTACAATGTTGCGCGCATGAAAAACACAACTGGCACAATAGCACTTCGCTTCGTTCTCATATCGGATTTTCTTCCTGCTCACACGCGAAGACGCCTCCTGCTAGTAAGACATCACTAGACGGAGCAGTGGCGGCGCGAAGCTCAGTTAGGGTACTTGGGGTCCTTGCATGGATCATATGAATAAGCAACGGCGCATGTGCAGAGCTCGAGACTTGAACGTGCGGTAACTCATGAAGCGTGCGTTTCCTCCTTGCTTGTAGTGGCTGCGCTTGGCTGTCCGTGCGCCTGAGGAGTGCTGGTCGCGAGGGTCGCGTGCTTCATTTCGGAGGCAATCTGCGCGGGGTTCAAGCTTGGTCCCCCTTCGCGTACGTTGTCTCCGCGCGCGACTGTGGTGCAATGCATAGGCGCCGACTACGGTGGGTCTCCGGGGCCCGAGCCCCCTCCCACCCACCCCCACACAAACCTAAAGTGCCGTTACCAGAGCTTCGTCCCCCACATCCTTTCAAATTCCTTTTCACTTTCCTCGACCTTTCCATTTGAAATTTCAATGGGGCTAATAGCTTACTGCATCATAGTTGGCGCGGATGTGCACGGCTTTTAATTCATACTTTCTCTTTATTTCTGCAAATCCTAACAAATGAGAACACGCGTATTACAAGCACTAGCGCCGGCTTCCTCATCCGTATTTTCTCACTTCAACTTTGCTTTAAATTTCCACTGCAAACACCATGCACATAACAATACATTTAAATATACCCACAGGACAATGTTTATTATATTTTTGAAAGAGATGGAGATAGCCAATTAAAACTTATTTCTAAAGGTATGGATAGCCTATGCCTAGAGAATGAATATATGTTGCTGTACGTTCACCGCGCTTCAAATTGCTTTGAGTGCTTTTCGACAATAAAAAAAAGACCTATAGACTTCAGTGACCCCTTCGGCAGAGTCTTTTATTAATGGTGGGTGAAATGCACGTGAATGTTGTGTGTCTCAGTATTGCTTCTCTTTCCAGTAAGCAATGCTAACGACTCGTGAAAAAAAGAAAACACATTTCTAATAATTTACACTATTTATTAGCGATGGAAACATAGTCAGTTGCATGCGAAGGACACAAATATATATACAGGAGGGTCTCCCAATTAACTATCATGCGCCAAGATTAAAAAAAAAAAAGCGCAATGCGTTACTCAAAGAAAACCTAGTGCATATTGTTTACAGTACAGTGGAGTAGCTGCCAGTAATTTTTCCCTACTGAAATTTAATTAGGTAATTGTATTTAATTATCGAACTCGAGACGAACTACGCTAATTATCAAAGTATCAATCAGGCATTTGTTGGCACAGTTAAGGGACATCCAACTGCGGTGTTTTCAATGACGTACAAATTGCGTACTATTTTTCCCGACTGATAATTAAACCCTGCGAAATATGGAGAATACCACGTGACTGCGCTCCCACCCGGATCATAAAGTAGCGCCCTGGAACAGGCTCCCTCTGGGTTATCCAGAACGAAATAAAGGAAATAAAGGAAAACATCGTGATCGAGCTAGTGCCTTATCTGTCGCGCCCGGTACGAAGTAACACGTCCCGTTAGGTGTTAGTTGGAAACAAGCTGTGATAGCTGATGTCTTAGCGCAGATAAAGTGCACGGATCTTTTTTTTTTTGTCACAAACACAAAACATACCACCACAAATTGACAAAGTCAGTGCAAAGGTTCGAAGGTGCGTTATATATATATATATATATATATATATATATATATATATATATATATATATATATATATATATATATATATATATATATATATATATATATATAAATTAATTATGGGGTTTTACGTGCCAAAACCACTTTCTGACAATGAGGCACGCCGTAGTGGAGGACTCCAGACATTTCGACCACCTGGGGTTCTTTAACGTGCACCTAAATCTAAGCACACGGGTGTTTTCGCATTTCTCCCCCATCGAAATGCGGCCGCCGTGGCCGGGATTTGATCCTGCGACCTCGTGCTCAGCAGCCCAACACCATAGCCACTGAGCAACCACGGCGGGTTTATATATATATATATATATATATATCATGGAAGTGTGGCGGTATACCACACGCATCGACTATCATCAATCAGAAATTATGCAAACCTGAGACAAACCGGCAGCTTCAAGAGACAGCGGCGGAATCTTTGAGTCCTATATAGCCTACGCACGGATGTTCTCGCATTTATGGCCTCAGACCCTCATGCTAGCGTCATTTCCAAGTCATCAGTTTCATTCTAAATGACGACCTTTCGCCCGTACCAACCTTTACCAGCACCAATGCTTGGAAAATAGGCACTTGTAGAAATGTCGATTTCTCCAACATGTGCGCAGATGAGGCCAATTTTCGCAGAACCGCCAAGGTGAATTTGCATAATGCACACTATTGGAGGGACTCCAATCCACACAGGGTTAAGCGCAATCGGCACCAGGACCAGTGGTCGCTCAGTGTGTGGTTCGGAATTTGCGCTGGTGCTATAATCGGTCTCATGTTCGATTACACACTGAACTAGACAACGTTACGTGAACGAAATCCTTGAAGGAGTAATGGATGGCTTTCTCAGTGAAGTCCCGTTGTCACGTCTTCTACTTGTGTGGCATCAGCAAGATGGGGCTCCAGCACACAGCAGCAGCCGAGCGCGAAACTGGCTGGATACGACTTTTCATACTCAATAGATTGGAAGGCACCGGCCTGTCAATTGGCCGGCTCGGTCACATGACCTCCCTCAACTCGATTTCTTTCTTTGGGGTTATGTGAAATATCGTGCTTACAGGGTCGAGATGGACGCCAGATTAGTTCAAGGCAAGGATAACGGATGTCTGCCGTAGAACTCCGGCGTCGGTCATCAAGAAAGCCACTGAAGATGTGATAAAACGGACACAGTACTGCATAGCTGAAAATAGAGACCTATTCGAACACGTCCTCTAAGCTGGTGTTCAACAGAGCTTAAGAATTCATAGATAAGGGCACACTCAAATCTGATGGGTTTTTTCTTGTGTCTTTGTTCTGTGGCGACGCGTGACTCTCACGCGTCCCCTGATATGTTGTTTTCCCGCATAGCTCTCGTCTCCTGTAATCCGGCTTCGTCGCGTGGCTTGATGCCCACCGCAGTTGGTGTGGTTGAAGCGCATCGCGAGAGATGGCCCGATGGATGGATGGATGGATGGATGGATGGATGGATGGATGGATGGATGGATGGATGGATATTATGAGCGTCCCCTTTGGAACGGGATGGTGGGTTGCGCCACCAAGCTCTTGCTACTATACTGCCTAATATCCTACCTAGGTTAAACAATGAAAAAAGAAAAAAAAAAAGACCTATGAACTACCACGCCCAAATTTTCTGATCCCCTATTGCGAACTGTGCTTTTGTACGTCTCCGTCTTTTGTCGTTTCCCTACTTTGCTTCCACCAGTCCTCCAATCGCCTCTTACTAATGTCTATTGCGGACATGTTTGCTTTACCACTGCTCCCGCTGAACCCAAGGGCTTCAAGGAGGCCAGTGGTGCCTAAATCGACCGCTGGGTAGACGTCTTCACATTCTAATAAAACATGCTCCGTCGTTTCCCTAGCTTTACCGCAGCAAGCACATGCTTCTTCTTCCTTCTTATATCTCGCTTTATAGGCGCGAGTGTGGCTCTGCTAACGCCACCTAACAGCGGGGTTACTTCGGCGCGGAAAGGAGAAGGCTCTTCCTCTTTGGCTGCGATTCGGCAGGTGGCGCGGGCGTTCCGCGTGTGCATGTGTGCGCCGATCCATGCTTCTGCGAGGCCTCGTTCGAACGCGCCACCGCTCGCGTGACCGCGTACGCGCGAACGACCAGGCGTATGTGTCCAGCATGGGGCGAACATATTCGCTCGCTGTCCGGTCGCGGTGAGTCGGACTTCCGCGATTTGTCGCGCGCCCATCGGCATGTTTTGTGGATAGTAACTCGGCTAGCAGGCACTAATCTATGAAGGTGGAATAAATGCCCTTGTCATTGTTTGCACTACTGTGTTGTTCCTTTGTCCCAAGAGCACGGGTGAGGATCCCACAGTTCTTGTGCAGACATCCTGATTGCCGATTCGACTCATTCAGAAGTGGTATGCTTACTTTCTTGAACGCATCGGTTTTGCGTTTTCTCTACACGTTGGTTGCTTCCCGGTCTCTTTAATTCGCTTTTATTTTTTGACACGAACCTGTTTTTGTAGCACGTGTACACTTTCATGAAAAATAAGACGGCCACTTTAATTTCGCTTTGGTCCGATGCAAATTTCTGGCGCGAAATGTAGCTTCGCGCGTACTCTTTCGATGCGGTGCGAGCAAACTCGGGATTTTGAAACATTGTATGCTTTTTGCATTGCTTTTCGCATTTCGTGCGTGGTCAGAGCGGCGCTTCGGCCGCGTTATGAAGGGGCTTTGGTTAGCAGTGTGACCAGCCTGCCTTGAGAGACGGATAATGTGACGTAGAAATGAGCGGAAGGAATAGCTGCGAAGCCGCGAAACCTGCTGTTGGCGCTCCTTTCGTACCAATATCAAGGTGACGCGCTATCTCTTCGTGTTTGCGACAGGCGATGCAGTTGCTTTCAATGAGCTTATTTAAGGGCGCTGCTGTATGATGAGGGTGGGAGCGCACTTACGTGGTATTTGTAATACTTCGCGAAGTTTCTTTGCCAGTCGGATAAAATTGTACGCAATTAGTACGTCGCTGAAAACACTGCCGTTAGATGTCATTTCGGGGTGCTTACAGATGCCTCATTGACACTTTGAAAATTAGGACAGTACTTCTCGAGTAGGATAATTAATTACAATTATGGAATTGAATCTCAGTAACGGAAGAATTACTGGCGGCTACTGTACTGTAAACAATATGCACTAGGCTTTGTTCGAGTAATGCAACTGCTCTTTTTTAAGTCTTGGTGCATGATAGTTGGGGAACACTATAATTCACTCAGTAACCGAAATGAGGCCAAGCTGGATCCACTTGAAGTTGGAATCCACAGCAGTCATAGGCTGCAGCGCTTATAGTCGGACTCACAGAAAAGAGAGAGAGAGAGAGGCTGCAGTTTAGCCAGAAAGGCAAAGCAGTATTAGTGATAGCCAAGTATGCTATAGTTACACCACTGAGAGTACTCGGGCTGTGATTTGAACTGTCTCCTGCTATGAGGTCTTGTATATACTCATACAACGCCGTCACTTCAGCGCTCAATTCTTCGAGGTCAGATATTTTCATGTGCAAGAAAAAAAAAGAATATATATATATATATATATATTCCAATTCTTTTTTTCTTCTTGCACATGAAAATATCTGACCTCGAAGAATATATATATATATATATATATATATATATATATATATATATATATATATATATATATATATATAAACGAGAAGAGCGGGGGTTAACCGAGGGTCCCGATTTTTATTAGTCATATCATAAGAAGCCAACAAACACTGACACCAAGGACAACATAGGGGAAATTACTTGTGCTTAATAAATGAAATAAAGAAACGATAAATTAACGGAAATTGAAGTGGATGAAAAAACAACTTGCCGTAGGTGGGAACCGAACCCACAACCTTCGCATCTATATATATGTATATATATATGTGTGTGTGTGTGTGTGTGTGTGTGTGTGTGTGTGTGTGTGTATGTGTGTGACGCGAGCAGAAGGTTGCGGACGGAGACATGGTCGCCTGAACACTTCCCTTATTCCTCGTCTTCCTCCTTCACCACTATTGCACCGTACCGTACTATTGCGCGGTTCGTCACACGCTTGTGTCAACAATGTCAGTCTGGCAGCCCAGTGACGTCCAGCCGAGCTCAGGTGGCCGAGGCTGGCTGTCACACTCCGGACGACATATGCATGAAGGACGGTCTGGACACACGGCAGCTGTGGGTACTCGGACGTAGTAGGCGTCGGCTTACTCATCGCGTCTTGTGTATACGCGGAGTGTCCCGCCCAAACGTCTTGAGTAGTGGGGGCGAAATCGTGGCTCGTCTGCTGTGCCATGCAAGTGCCCGTTGTCGTGCACAGCGTCGTCGCAGGAATCCTTGTGGTGGGAGCAGTGCTGATAGGTGGCGCTGAAGGTGTACTCGACGATGTATCTTTCTTGCAAAACGTCGTGTTTGTTGAGTCGGCTTTTGGGTTTAGTTGACTTGCGCACTGACGTTTTCCTCGTTGTAACTGTTCTCGATGTTGATGTTGATCTTTGTGATGTTGTTGCGACAGTTGTTGATGTAGCGCCTCTATTGGAATATGCCTTTGACTGCTTGCGCAAATTGACGTGCAGATGAATGGGTAGCTGTCATTTAGCTCCTTTTTGCGAGACTGGTCTGGTGGCGAGGGCAGTGCGCCGGGCTTCTCAAAAGACTCTTCCGAGACTGCTGCGACGTCATTCGGAACGCACGCTTTCGTCATTTGACAGTGTGCGACGCGGCTCGGCGCGTGCGAAGCTTCCGAAGTGGCAGCGGCTTGTTGAGGTGTGAGGCGCAGGAGAAGGCTCGAGAGTCACGGAGCACTTTGATCCCTGTACGTACGTAGCTCCGAATCGTCTTCGCCTTGAAAGTTACAGACGTTGGTGCTGGTACTCGAATTCTGGTTTCGTCTTGGCAGTAAGCAATTTGGCTTCGTTTCGCGAGAAAAATTGGCTGTTGCGCTATTTTCTCGATTCGTGTTGCTGATACAGAAGTTTGTGTCCATGCGGTTTCGAATTCCTGGTGACTGAGTGCTGGAGGATGTCGCAGCGGATGCGGCTCGATCATGTTCCCTCAAAGAAAGGTCGTCTATATGCGAAGCCGTGGCGTCGTGCTCAATCGTGTAAAGCATGCACTGCGGCCTAATGTCCATAGAAGAGTCGTCGCAATCAATCCCCAAGCGCACGCTCCTGAAGTTTACCTGTCGCTCCTTAGGTTAGTTCTCATGCTCAACTATTTCGAATTCGATTCTATTCACTACCTGCAAACTTTCGGCACTGCCATGAAAACACCATTCGCCCCCACGTATGCGAACCTTGAAGCTTGAAGCAGACCTGTTGAAATCCTGCCCTTTAAAACCACACAGCTATCTTCGTTACATTTGCGACATATTTATAATATGGGAACACGGCACAAGCGCGTTAACCAACTTAATAAGCCATTTCAATCGCTTTCACCCGAGTATTAAATTTACTGCTCACCGCTCTCCTAGTCAGATCAACTTCCTGGACACGACGGTCCACATAGAAAACGGAAAACTGAGAACGACACGTTACCGGAAGCCTACGGATAGCCAGCAATATTTAGACTACAACAGTCATCACCCGCGACACTGCAAGCAAGGAATTTTTGTCGGACAAGCGAAACGAATAAGAAGAATCCGCAGCGAAGACCACGATTATATCCACCACGTAAATGACCTCGAAACAAGGCTATCAATAAGGGACTATCCCCAAGTTGCTCTCGATAGAGCTTATGATGTCGCGTCAAGATTGGAGGGACTGTCGGAATTGGCGAAGAAACAGCCCACACCGGAATCTGACAGACCGCCGGCCTTTATAACAAAATATTCTAATGCACTCCCGAACATCCTACGAAAATACTACCCAATATTATCAAGTAACGAGCGTCTAAGAAAAGCGTTCCCGGATGTACCTAGGGTTACCTATCGCCGCAACAGGAACTCTAAAGACATGTTAGTGCACGCAAAAGTCAGCCAACAGCATTCCCCCGTAATAAAAGCATGTCGTCGCCCCAGGTGCAAAACCTGCAGGCACCTTCAAAGTGACATTAAAATTAAAAGCACCGCAAATAGTTATACACACGAAGGCAAATCTAGCTTCACTTGCACGAGTTCGGATGTGATTTATATGCTTGAATGTTCCTTCTGTAAAAAAACAATATATCGGTGAAACAGGACAATCAATGAACGTCAGATTGAACGGACATCGCGCGAACACAGCTAAAGAGCTTCCCAAAGCCGTCGCCAAGCATTTCAACCAACCAGGTCATAACTTTGATGAACTGAAAACTGTAGTCAAATTTCCGTTCTAAACGAGAAAGAAAATAAAGAGAATCATACCTTATCCATAACTTCAAGACATTGCAACTAATAGGCATAAACGTTTCAAACGGAGCTTTAGAATCTATTCGCTATGCTAAATTTCAAGCTATGGGCAACAACAATTAGTTTGGTTTCTTAGCGTTTCCTTTTTCTTTTTTTCTCTTTCTTCCTTCTGCTTTCCGTTTTTCCCCCCTTTATTTATTTATACCATTTCAGAATTTTTCTTTTCTCCTTTTTTTTTCTTTTTTTACAAGCACCGGTTTCTGCCGCTCCTTCTATCATCTCTCTATGAGACACGATAGCCTTCGACCACCAGCGAAACAGTTGATAGAGCGCTGCTGTGCACGCCGGCTGACACGCCGGCTGACACGCGGGCGTTGACACGTGATTGACAGACGGCCGCGTCCCTGGCCTTGTGCACAGCACTCCTTTATTCTCAATTCGACACGCTAACACACCTTCGCTCGTTGCCGCACCCACCCGCCTAACGTCCTCTCCCCTTTAGAAGACGAGGAAAGCGTATGTCGCCTTGAAGAAGACAAGTCCAATTGTCGAAACGTTGGCTCCTGCTTTCACCTTGTTCTCGTTTTGCTCATCGTCTTGAATTTCCATCTCCCGCCTTCCCCGTGTTTTCCATGGAAGAGTCATGTGACTTGAAAGTGAAAGATTTGCCTCTAGGTGTTATAGTGAGAAACCCTATGGGTGCAGCACAACTGAGTTACTGCACTCAACACTCAAACAGCCATGTCGGTCTTACAGGACGCAAGCCTGACTGACCCGCGGACTGCCTTGACACAGTATAGGTCAAGGCATACAACCATGGAGGCCACCAAAGCCATCCGCGGTGCAGCGCGACCACACACTACCGGTTCCGGCTCTGGGTTCCACTGAGCCACTGAGAGCGCCCTGATCTCGATGACCAGAACCAGTAACGCACTCCCTCACCAGAGCAGGATTGGCCACCCTGGTGCAGTACTTGGCCACGACCTCCTATATGAATACAACAATCAAACCCCGGCCCTCAGTCCTCAGCAGTTGCGAAAGAACTGACCACGGCGGCGGTGAGACCTGTGACGCAGCAGAGGGTGCTAAGAATCTCCGGATCCGGACAGGCCGCCATTGGAATCTGAACCTGGCAACGTTTAACGCTAGAACGTTATTTTGTGAGGCGAGTCTAGCAGTGCTATTGCAGGAATTAGCGGGCATTCAATCGGATATAATAGGGCTCAGTGAGGCTACGAGGACAAATGAAGCATATACAGTGCTAAAAAGTGGGCACGTCCTGTGCTACCGGGGCTTAGCGGAGAGACGAGAACTAGGAGTCGGATTCCTGATTAATAAGGATATAGCTGCTAACATACAGGAATTCTATAGCATTAACGAGAGGGTGGCAGGTCTTGTTGTGAAACTTAATAAGAGGTACAAATTGAAGGTCGTACAGGCCTACGCGCCTACATCCAGTCATGATAACCAGCAAGCCGAAAGCTTCTATGAAGACGGGGAATCGGCCATTGGTAAAGTCAAAACAAAATACACTATACTGATGGGCGACTTCAATGTCAGGGTAGGCAAGAAGCAGGCTGGACACAAGTCAGTGAGGGAATATGGCATAGGTTATAGGAATGGCAGGGGAGAGTTATTAGTAGAGTTTGCAGAACGGGATAATTTGCCGATAATGAATACCTTCTTCCGAAAGTGGACGTGGAGGAGCCTGAATGGCAAGCCTGAATGGCAAGCCTGAATGGTCATACTCTGCGCTAACCCTGGCATCATACGAGATGTGGACGTGCTAGGCAAGGTGCGCTGCAGCGACCATAAGATGGTAAGATCTCGAATTAGCCTAGACTTGAGGAGGGAACGGAAGAAACTGGTGCATAAGAAGCCGATCAATGAGTTAGCGGTAAGAGGGAAAATAGAGGAATTCTGGATCAAGCTACAGAACAGATATTAGGCTTTAAATCAGGAAGAGGACCTTAGCGTTGAAGCAATGAATGACAATCTTATGGGCATCATTAAGGAGTGTGCAATATAATTCGGTGGTAACTTCGTTTGGCAGGATACCGGTAAGCTATCGCAGGAGACGAAAGATCTGATTAAGAAACGCCAATGTATGAAAGCCTATAACCCTACAGCTAGAATAGAACTGGCAGAACTTTCCAAGTTAATCAACAAGCGTAATATAGCTGACATAAGGAAGTATAATATGGATAGAATTGAGCATGCTCTCAGGAACGGAGGAAGCCTAAAAGCAGTGAAGAAGAAACTAGGAATAGGCAAGAATCAGCTGTATGCGTTAAGAGACAAAGCCGGCAATACCATTACTAATATGGATAAGATAGTTCAAGTGGCTGAGGAGTTGTATAGAGATTTATACAGTACCAGTGACAACCACGACGATAATGGAAGACAGAATATTCTAGAGGAATTTGACATCCCACAAGTAACGCTGGAAGAAGTAACGAAAGCATTGGGAGCTATGCAAAGGGGGAATGCAGCTGGGGAGGATAAGGCCACAGCAGATTTGTTGAAGGATGGTGGGCAGCTTGTTCTAGAAAAACTGGCCACCCTGTATACGCAATGCCTCATGACCTCGAGCGTGCCGGAATCTTGGAAGAATGCCAACATAATCCTAATCCATAAGAAATGGAACGCCAATGACTTGAAAAATTATAGACTGATCAGCTTACTGTCCGTTGCCTACAGGGTATTTACTAAGGTAATCGCAAATAGAATCAGGAACACTTTAGACTTCTATCAACCAAAGGAACAGGCAGGATTTCGTAAAGGATACTTAACAATAGACTATATTCAGACTATCAGTCAGGTGATAAAGAAATGTGCGGAATATAACCAACCTTTATATATATAGCTTTCATTGATTACGAGAAAGCGTTTGATTCAGTCGAAACATCAGCAGTCATGCAGGCATTACGGAATCAAGGTGTACACGAGCCGTATGTAAATATACTGAAAGATAACTATAGCGGCTCCACAGCCACCGTAATCCTCCACAAAGAAAGCAACAAAATCCCAATAAAGAAAGGCGTCAGACAGGGAGATACGATCTCTCCAATGCTATTCACAGCGTGTTTACAGGAGGTATTCAGAGGCCTGGATTGGGAAGAATTGGGGATAAGAGTTAATGGAGAATACCTTAGTAACTTGCGATTAGCTGATGATATTGCCTAGCTTAGTAACACAGGGGACCAATTGCAATGCATGCTCACTGGCCTGGACAGGCAAAGCAGAAGGATGGGTCTAAAAATTAATCTTCGGAAAACTAAAGTAATGTTTAACAGTCTCGGAAGAGAACAGCAGCTTACGATAGGTAGCGAGGCACTGGAAGTGGTAAATGAATCATCTACTTAGGGCAGGTAGTGACCGCGGATCCGGTTCATGAGGCTCAAATAATCACAAGAATAAAAATGGGCTGGGGTGCGTTTGGCAGGCATTCTCAGATCATGAACAGCAGGTTGCCATTATCCCTAAAGAGAAAAGTGTATAACAACTCACCTACGGGGCAGAAACCTGAAGGCTTACGAAAAGGGTTCTGCTTAAATTGAGGACGACGCAACCAGCTAATGGAAGTAAGAATGATGGCTGTTACGTTAAGGGGTATAAGAAGAGAGCAGATTGGGTGAGGTAACAATTGCGAGTTAGTGACAGCTGAAATCAAGATAAAGAAATGGGCATGGGCAGAGCATGTAATGAAGAGGGAAGATAACCGATGGTCATTAAGGCTTACGGACTGGATTCCAAGAGAAGGGAAGCGTAGCAGGAGGTGGCAGAAATGTAGGTAGGTGGATGAAATTAAGAAGTTTGCAGGGACAACATGGCCACAATTAGCACATGACCAGGGTAGTTGGAGAAGTATGGGAGAGGCATTTGCCCTGCAGTGGGCGTAGCCAGGCTGATGATGATGATGGTGATCCAAAGAAAACCCCGTGGATCGACTGGCACACACGGCCGAATCAAGCGACCTTAGGAGCATTCATCATAACTTAATGGAGTGCCTTCCACCTGACTCATCAAAAATCACGGCATGACGAGCCCACACTTCGAGAAACTTCTTGTCGCCCAAGCGATGCCGCTCCTGGGTGAGATGGAACCAGGCCCGCTTCCGTGCTTTCGCAAGCACTTCGTGAAGGCCCGGCGCCCGTCCCCCGGAAATTGCATCACAGCGTGCCAACCAAACTTGGCATGAGCACTTGGCGAGAAGAAGCACGAACTGGTTGATCGCCTGCTTAGGCAAAGGGCGCGAAAATGGAACCGTCTGATGTGTAACACCTGGGAGCTTAAAGAGACTACCAATCCTTTGGAGAGGAGCTGCAGGAAGCAAACACTGCGTAAAGATATGAACCGAGTCCTCCCGACCGCCACAAAAGGGGCACACTCCACGAGCCGGGACGGCTGTGAAGGGCCTGTAACTCAACGGCAGACACCCTCGCGCCAGGCGGTACATGAACGTAGCCCTAGCGCCAAGGAAAATGGCCGTAATGAGCTTCTAGTTTGGCCTGTGGATGGACAGATCGTACCTTTGGCAATGCGGGGGTAGACCTGGGGTGAGAATATCGACTAGTTCTTGGATTGGAGTTGAAACTACGCCGATGCCGGGTTGAACCTTTGAACCTTGTGGAGGCTTACCAGAGAATTGGCAGCGGCCGCATAAATGGTGGACGGGGAACCTGAGCGAGGCACACTGTGCTCTGCGAAAACAAGCGGAGTCGGGTGCTAAGAAAAAAGGAGGTTAAGCTTCGAGTTAAGAGCATATCCGAGTTAAGAGCGACCTGGGTCCACCTGACGTGGAGTGCAGTAGCCACAATAACCAGGTAGGGAATTCCGAGTCCTCCCTTATCCCTAGGCAACTTGAGCACCTGCCTAGCTACACAACCAGTTGTCCCCTTCCAGAGGAAGCGAAAGAGGACCCTCTCCAAGATAAGCTTGGTTCGGGTTGGAACAGTAGACACACACGCCACATACGTCAGGAAGGAAAATAGAAGTGAGCGAAGGATTGTCGCTCGAGCATCACAACGCGCTGAATTCCTGAATCCTGGTTTCAAGCTTCTCCTTAGCCTGTTGCCATTTTTCAGAAGAGATGCCGTCTGGTTCGAATTGGAAACCTAGAATGCGCAACCGCGTTTTCACGGGGAGACCTTGAGCGGGCTGCGGACTGGACGAAGTGGAGTTCAAGTACATGGCTGCACTTTTCGACCTATTCAACCTTGCACCGCTCGCCTTGCGGTCTCTGTCCATGACCTCCAAGACGCTGCAAGCTTATGCCTCGTCCGGGACGACAATGGACAAGTTATCCGCATAGGCAAAGAGTGCAAGTGGAGGGGAACCTGGTGGGAGTAGGAACCTGCCAATTCTACTGTCACAGGACAACCTCTGCAGAAGCGGTTCAAAAGCGAGTACGTAGGGTGCAGGTAAGAGATGGTCCCCCTGCCGTACACCACGTCCCACAATGAACGCCTCCGAGGCGCGATCCTGTATGAGAACAGCAAAAGTCGGTCGAGAATAGAAAGCTTGGACCATCTGCCGAAAACCCACACTAAAGCCAGCCTCTTCCAGAACATGGAAAAGGTACCTATGACTAATGATATCGAAAGCCTTCTCCTGATCGAATGAGCAAAGAATACCTGGAAGTTTCCTAGTATTTGCCCACAAGAGGAGGTCCCTCACTGCCAGACCGTGAAACTGAGTGGAGCGCCCATGGACACAACATCCCTGGTATGGACCCAAAACAGTGTTGAGTACTGGCGTGAGTCGCGTACACAGGCACTTTGGTATGAGCTTGTAATCGCAGTTCAGAAGTGTGGCTGGACGCCATGCTATCGGATCGGAGCTTCTCGACTCGTACTTACCAAGGAGAGTGTCTAGCCCCTCTTGTTGAGACGCTGACTTCACTGTCCCTTCACTGAGTTGCCTGTTCACCAGTGATGAGAACGGCTTCCCTAACAGTGTCCGAAACTTCGCATAAAATTAGACTGTCAGACCATCGGATCCTGGACTGCGATTATGCTTCATAGACTTCAAAGCCGAAAATAGCTCTTCCTCATCTATGGTTGAGTCACATACTTTCGGTGGCTCAGCTTGTGAAGCAAATGGAAAGACAGCTGGAGAGGCAACTGGAGAGGCATACAAGGTCAGGTAAAACTGCCTCGCCAGTGCAAGAACTCCATCTGGTGAATCGACTATGCTTCCATCACTTGGATCTAGTAGGGAAGAGGGAGTTGCGCTCTTCCTTGAAACTGAGTGGAGCGCCCATGGACACAACATCCCTGGTATGGACCCAAAACAGTGTTGAGTACTGGCGTGAGTCGCGTACACAGGCACTTTGGTATGAGCTTGTAATCGCAGTTCAGAAGTGTGGCTGGACGCCATGCTATCGGATCGGAGCTTCTCGACTCGTACTTACCAAGGAGAGTGTCTAGCCCCTCTTGTTGAGACGCTGACTTCAAGTCCCTTCACTGAGTTGCCTGTTCACCAGTGATGAGAACGGCTTCCCTAACAGTGTCCGAAACTTCGCATAAAATTAGACTGTCAGACCATCGGATCCTGGACTGCGATTATGCTTCATAGACTTCAAAGCCGAAAATAGCTCTTCCTCATCTATGGTTGAGTCACATACTTTCGGTGGCTCAGCTTGTGAAGCAAATGGAAAGACAGCTGGAGAGGCAACTGGAGAGGCATACAAGGTCAGGTAAAACTGCCTCGCCAGTGCAAGAACTCCATCTGGTGAATCGACTATGCTTCCATCACTTGGATCTAGTAGGGAAGAGGGAGTTGCGCTCTTCCTTGAAAGATTCTATATACGTAGTAAATTTCTGCTGCACCACGCTTCCATTTCCCACTGCTCTGCTCGTGTTGTGGTTCTCATGCCATCCCAGTGTCGCTGCAGGAGAATCCGAAGTTCCTTTCGGAGTGAGGACAGCGCTGGAGCAACACCACGCCCGCCGGACAGTGGCCTCGAGAGCAGGAGGATCGCGTCAGAGACGATTTTAATCTCCTCACGCTCCTCGCGCGCTCGACGCTTGCCCCAAGAACTGAACCACTCACGCACTCTGACCTTCACGTCATCCCGTTATGTGCCATCTAGATTCTCTTTGTTGTGCAGCGATCGAAAGAGAATGGGTTTTATCTCTGCGGTTGCCTGTTTGCCCTTTAGGAGACGGGGGTTTAGACGCCACGGTCTCTTCCCTTGCGAGACTTTGTTAGAATCGGCAAACCGCAGAATTAGGAAGCTGTTATCGCTAAGAGCAGAAGGAATCAACCAATAATAATGCATACTGGAAGCTAGTGACGATGAGATGTAAAAAGGATCGATGCGGCTCTGCATGCCCCTTCCTGTCCAAGTCATTCCTGACTGTCCAAGGCGAAGCACGCGCCAAACGTCGACCAGTTCCAGCCCATCGACGAGCTCTCGCAGTACAGCATTTCCACGCATATCTTTCACTTTTGGAGTCCCTCTAGGGCAGACGCGATCAAACTGTTCTAACACACAGTTGAAGTCGCCTACAAGAATAAGCCGAGAGGGACCTACCAAGTAAGATTCTAATGCAGCGAGAAACTCTCTCTGATCTCTAGACTGGCTTGGAGCATAAACATTAACAATTCGAATGCCACAATCAAGATCCACCGACAAGACACGGCCCTCGGCATCCCTGGCATGACGAAGAACAAGGCCGACGAAATTCGGCATCAAAATGATGTCCGTATCTCGGCTGCCAGACTCTACATAACTCGAGAAAGACCTGGTACGAAAAATCCTGTCAAATTGGCTTATCTGGACTAACCTATGGACATAAGTTTCTTGGAGTACGAGAATATCTACCTTTTTGGATTTAGCCAAGTTGACAACCTCTAGCTGTTTGGAAGCTCGGGACAAACCTCTGCAATTGAAAGAAGCTATAGTAAGGTAAGGAGTCATATTGGGGGAGAGAAACTTTAGCGGAAAGCTAATTAAAGCAAAGGAAACAAGAAAAACCTAAAGAAAGAAAGAGTAGGCTAGTATTAAGTGATACTAGCCGCATACGATATATAAGCTAGAACTACTTATGAGAGAGTCTCCGAAATTGGAGACCCCTCATTATTAGAATCATAGTATCTGTCTGACAGTTCGGAGCAGTCACATCGAACCCCTTAACAGTGCACGCAAGCAGTGGAATCCTTCATGTCCGAAGGGATGTCAGTATCCGACTCGCAATCTGAAAGGTCTACGGCAGTGCGCTTGCATTCAGGAGCGCCAGGCTCCGAGCCATGGGATCCACCGTCGTCCGAGCCCGACGCGCGGCCGCGTCCCTGGAAGCACAGCCAGCTCGCTTACTACGCTGTTTATCACGCTTCCTGCTCGACCGAGGAGCACCGTCGGCCGTGTCAGTCAGCGGCTCCGGCCCGCCAGAAGCCGCGGCTGGCGCGAAGCGGGCTGCGCAACACCCACGGGGGCGACCGTCGCTTCGAACCCCTCGCCCACTCCCCCATCGCACGTTGCCGGTCATACGGGAGAGTGTTCGCGGCAGAATCCACGGAAGCATCGCCGCCCTGGACGGTGTCGACCACGCTCAAAGAAGCCCGGCTGTTCTCGTTCTCCGATGCAGCTGCCGTGCTATCTACCGGCGAGGCAACAGCGTCCACTATACTGCAGATTCCTGCTGTTCTGGCCTCGCAGTTACTGACGAGTAGGTGCGGACACCCCACGCCGAGACCGCGTGGTCTCCGCCACACCGTACGCACGCCGCGTCGCAGGCCACATTGCCGAACTGCTCGCAGCGCGCGCACTTCGGCATGTCGCACACGGCCACGTGGTGCCCTGCCAGGTGACAACTACTGCACAATCGAACGACTCCCTCGTACTCACACTGGACGACACGCTCTCCTACACGAAGAAGATTAGGAACGGGCCGCACCATCTCCACCCGAATGCGCCGGTTCCCTGTACCAATAGACCTCAGACTCTGCACAGGCGGCGCTGCGGAAAAACCCGTCACCAGCGCCCCCATCGCAGCCTTGGCACGACCTGAGTAGTGCAAGCGAAGGTGCATAGGCCACAATGGACCCTCGTCTTTCGTTTGTGTTGAAGCACGGTTTCCTAAAGATCAAGGACCTGGAAAGCTTCTTCCGCCCATCCACGCCTCGGAAAGGAAGTTCAGCAGGGCGAAGTACGTGTACAATATAAAAGAAGTCTCAGGTGTTATTTCGGCGTGCTGCAACTCGCAAGTAGAGAGAGCATCAGGTTTGTTTATAGGCATATCAGCATAAAAATCTAAGGATTTCAAATTGGTACATATTGAATATGTCCTGAAAACAAGACTTAAGTATCTCCTATATTTTTATGCATTTTATCATATACAATGTATTTTCTCGCAATTATTTACAGAGAGTAAATCCTTCTATAGCCTTTTTTAGGGCAGCAAACAGAAAACGTATTCGAAGGCAGTAACCAGCGTGCCAACATAACGAAAGTAAGCTTCCTACTATGCCTGCGCACCGCATCTTTCAGTCTTGCAGGATATACAGCATCGCTCAGTACCTTTGAACATTTCGCAGACGCTTCAAGCAACACACGCGCACAAGTAAATGTAAACAAACGCGACGTTTTTTTTTTTTTTACACACGTGCGTTACTTCGCAATTACTCATCCGGTGCTCCTACAGCAACTTTATTGCTCACATTTGAAAAACGCAGTCGAGCAGGCTCAGCACATTGCGAAACGTGCTTGTTGTATCGGCGCAGGACATACAAAATACCGAATCTAGAAATGAGCTCGCGATACAGCGCTGCTCTAAAACATGATTTTGAATTCATAAACGAACAAATGTTTGATTAAATTGACCAGCCAAATCTCTCCGTTCCACTTGTTGAGTCAAGCGGAGGCGGACGGAAAATATCGATGGCACATAAGCAGGATGGTATGTCTCAACGTTGTTTTTTCTGTTGCCAACGAAGTGGCGGCTGCAGATTCTTGAGTTTTCGCTTGGTTGCCACGGTCCTCCGTCGGGGCTACGCAACACAATTACAGCAGAACAACATTATCGCGCTTTCTCATGCGAGCCGCTGTGTTGTGGGGAATGCAAATAGTTTGATTACCCAACACATTGAACGGCCGCCCGTATCCAGCGCTCTCGCCTTTCTTCTTCATACGATCGCGATGGAAATCGGTAAAACTGAACGTTGTTATTCAGTCCATCATGTTCAAGGCAATTTACAACACAAGTGTAGCGTCGATTGCGGCGTTTCTTCGTAGCGCGCGCAGCTATCGAGGATGCCGTCGCTTCCACCATCAGTCTGACGAGTGAACCAGCAAGCGCTTTTTGGCAGTTCGGCCACAGAACACCTATACAAACTTGTTCGACGGCGCGTCCGACTAGCGGAGAAATTCATAGCTCTCTGTCTGGGTGTTAAATGCGCAAAACATTCGCAATATTGACCAAAATCTAGTTAAATCGTTGTTTCGCAGTCGCTAGCTGCATAGGCAACTTAGCAAGGGAGTCGGGCTTCGCACTAACTGCCTCTTCGCACCGGCAGGTGGCGCTACGTGTCTTGCAAAACTCTAGAGTCTGACGTCTGGGGCAGAGAACCCGGGCGCGCACCCTTAGGAGATCCCGTGGACGCTACCAAAGACCTCTAGCTCGGTGGCAAGAGCCTGGTCTAAAGGATCCGCGGGGTAGCCAAAAAAACCTCACCATCTTCACACGAACACCTCGATACTCGAACCGGACCTCGATATCACGAACCTTCAAAGCGGGATCAGCTGAGAAGCGATCAACCGCGGCCTTATTCGTAAACATAACTTCAAAACGACCTGCACCGAAATCCTGCATTGACTTCCAGTCGGACAACGAAAAGCGCTGCACAAGCGCCTTACGAACGTCGACATTGGTCGCGCCTTTCGGAACACGACCAGAGAAGGTGAGCGGACGAAGCCGCGAAGGGGCCACCATCGCGGTGAAAACCACGTGGCGCCCGCGCCTCGCTGAAGTTAAGCTAACACTACACGAGTGTAAGAAGCTAAAAAACTTCAGCTAAACGCAGGGAAAAAGACACGAAAAAGAAAAAAGCCACAAGGGCACCTCACCAAACGGATGGACAGCAGGCTGGAACCCTAAAGAACCCGCGCCGTATCCAGACATTCCGGGAGGGGACCACGTGGAAGGGATCAGCAGCACTCGAACTCGCTCACCACGAACTCTCAACCGCTCGGCTGGCAAACGAGATCGGAATACCGTGTCGCAGAATATCCCGCGTCGAGGCCATGGCCTACGTTGGCGTTCCATGAGCGAAAATTGCCGTTTATATTTATATGCCACTAAAGTTGCTCGTACCTTGTCTAACAAGGTACCAACATACCTTTGCAGAAGATATGCCCTCCTATCGAAACATTGGCCAGCCTTTCTGAGGCACCTTATCCCTGTTTACAAACTTTATACCACATTCTTTACTATGATATTCCTAGGAATTTTGAGAACGACAACCCACAAACAAATGTCATCAAACAAAACACCAACAGCGCATGCCTTTTATTTTGAATCTTCTAAGACTGAAGCAATAAAAGTGCGAAACAATAACAGAACGTCGGCCCACGCTAGAGGCCGCGTTTCTGCCAGAAATATCGCACAGCGTTCGCCGCCAGCGTTTCCCGGTAAGCGTTACATACGCTGCAGTTGCCGGGAAGCGTGTCAAACAGTCGGGGATCTGTGAATGCTAGCCATCGCGTTCCGCTATCAAAGGCGAAGCGTCCTCCAAATTATGTGGGAAAGGATCCGAAAATGACCTTAAGAGGAAGCTTTAGCTCGGGGCCTTCTATCTAAATATGTGGGGAAACAGAAATCATTTTTCTCGACAACCGCTGCACCAAATTTGATGAGGTTTGTTGCATCTAAAAGGAAATGTGTTAAATCTAGTGGCTGTTTGTTGCGATTTTTTTATTTAGGTCGTCAATATTTTAATAAAAATTGACAAAAATCGCAGATTTTCTGAAAATGAAACTATTAAGTTAATCACTTTGGAAACTCAGGAATGAAAATGATATCAAAATTCTGTAAATTGCACCTAACAGTACACATAAAGCTAGCAAAATTGATATACAATGCTCTCAAATAGACCACTAATTTGTGAGTAAAACTTTTGAAAAAACCCTTTTAAGTAATTAACAAATTAACGTAAGATATAAATTGACATAAAATTTGTTCGCTTTGGATGCTCTAATGAATGCAGTTTACAGAACTGCGATATCAGTTCTCGGTGTCGAGCTACAATTTTGTAAACTTAATGTTTCTTTATTTTCAAATTTTCAAACTTAACGATTTTTGAAAATTTAATTTAAACACTTTGAATTGAATTGAATTGACTTTATTTCCATATTGAATGGGGGAAGTCCAAACTAAAAAGTGAAAGTTAATTCACTTGACAGAGCTTCGGACCGCCCTTTACAAGGTATACAGTAAGATAAACAAGTGATACTCCTAACATTTCAAACAATGCGAGCACAAGAAGCATTAAAAACAAAACAGCATATATTTCATTATCAAAATTTCAGGCACCACGGACTACTGTTTCACATACTCTCTGTAGAAGAAGAAAAAGAGGATCGCAGGGTTGCATGCAGGAAATCAAATGCCCATAATGAAATGCGTATTAGTTCTCAGACAAGCACATCCACGTAGAACAGATGATATCATGAATGCGTCATAAAGATCGAGCGCAGTGTGTTTTTGCTGAGAGTTGTGACATCGATCTCTCGTTCATGAAAAAGAAATTTAGAAGCACAGGTATGCTGTGCTGAAGCATTTGTTCTCCATATTTCGTTCGACAAAACGGGACTTTCCAATACTCTTTGATGCGTGTGTTGTATGTAGGTGTCCTAGTCTTCAAATGCGATAACGACGTTATGATTTCTTCCCTAGTATTCATGCTATGTTTACATCGTATGGCCATATTATATGAATATAGATTACGAACAGGTACTACATTAAAACACCTGAAAAGTTGTTCTGTATGTGCATTGAAAGGCACCCCAGCTATGTGGCTAAGGGCTTTTTTCTGACGTACACATAATTGTTGTAAATTGGATGACGTAGTTTTGCCCCATGCAAGAAAACAGTAGTTTAAGTTGGGCAAGAATAACGCGTTGTAAATCAGTAATTTAATATTGGGTGGTAGAAAAAAAACGTAATCTAGCCAAAATGCCGACAGTCCTCGAAAGTTTGGTAATAATGTGTTTAATATGCGTGTCCCAGGACATATGCTTGTGGAAGTATACACCGAGTGTTTTGAAAGAGCCAACAACCTCTAAAGGCATTTGTTCAAGCATAAGATTTTCTGTGAGAACTACTGGCGACTGTTTAGGAGTAAAAAGGATTGCTTTAGTTTTGCTTGTATTGATTTTTAATGAATTTATATTACTCCATGTCAGCAGGCCTTGGAGGAAATCACTGATGTTTAACTGAAGTTTTTTAATGTTGGGACCCGCAAAAATAGAAGAGTCATGTCATCCGCGTAGATTATATAAGTTGGTGTTTTGCTGATGTTAGTGACATCATTAACATATAAATTAAACAAGAGCGGTCGAAGAATGCTTCCTTGTGGAACACCAGCATTTATTGATTTCAGAGGGGACAGGTTGTCATTGATAGAAACGCACTGTTCCCGGTATTTAAAACATGATGTTAAACGTTTTAAAGGTCCTCTTATCCCGCAAAGCTTAAGTTTTACTAATAATGTGGCATGGTTCAAACTGTCGAATGCTTTTGAAAGATCTACACATATTCCAATAAGAAACTGTTTTCCCTCAAATGCTCAAATTTCTTTTTGTGTTAACAGAGCATGCTCCGTCGATCGACCTTTGCAAAAACCAAACTGACATTGACTCATCAAATTGAATTTATCTACGAAAGAAGAAATCCTAGAATGTAACAGTTTCTCCAGACCTTTAGAGAACAGCGGTAAAAGAGAAATTGGTCGGTAATTGGCGAGGTTGCTTTTATCTCCGCTTTTAAAAATTACAATAACTTTTGAAATTTGCATTTCTTGTGGAAAAGTTCTGGTTGAGAGGGTTATCTCGTAGATATGAATGAGTACCGGTGCAATTAAATCGGCTACGTATTTTACAGGTTTTATTTGTTAATTATCTATGTCCAGAGCTGCGCTGTTTCTAGCGAACAAAGTGTTGCGAAAGATTCCGATTCGCTCGTCGGGTTTAGAAAAAGGCTGTTTGGGTATTTTCCAGCCATATTAGTTGCATCAGAATTATTGGAGCTTTTCCCTAGATGGGAGCTTTTCCCGAGGCTGTAAATCGAAAATCCGCTTCCAACAGTCACTAGAATTCATTTTCTTTCTCAAATGCAATAAATTTTATTAAAATCGGCCCAGTGGTTATCTTAGAAAAGCGCTTCTGCGTTTTACATGTATTTGAATAGACGGCATCGGTGTTGGGCCCGAGCTTGCTCTTAAATACTGTCGCGACCGCCGTCTGCTGGTAGCGGGGCTTTTGGGGATCGAGTCGAGAACGTTGGGACCACGCAAACGACGGCCGAACGGCTCCACATTGTTCCGCTTCCGGTTCCTGAATGTTTGCTCGTGGCACGCTCGCACCTCTATGTAGCACGGCGTCGCTTCCGCCTAAAAACTTGAAGCTGGGGCTACGCAATTTCTTAATGGTGGAAGCTGATGGGGTGAGCGAGGGAGGAGCGGTTGGCGGTACTTAACCTTGTCGGTGAAAACGTGCATAGAGGGGCTTCTGTTCCACAGAAAGTTTCTGTGGAGCTCCTGGGGCTGCACCCCTCCGCAATAATCCTGACTGCGGTGCTTCGGTCTTGGTAAGCTCACAGCCGTAGGACAGGCGACGCGAACGCCCATAATAGACTCGCTTCCAAGAATATTTCCTTTTTCTTATTCATAGGCGATGTGCCAGGGATAGAAGGGAGCAACTGGGCGCCGGCTAGGAAATTTTCGGGAAAGGCTCGGTCAGCCCCCTCGCCCTCCCCTGGCTTCGCCAGTGGTAGTATCTAACACACATATACCGAGCCGCTTAAAACATAGATACAGCGTCAAGAGATTCAAAATATTACGACAGAAACCATCCTCGATTATTATCCAATGGCGAATTGGTGAAATCGCACCGGTAAGCACCGGTGCGCCGCTTCGTCCACTCATCGTCGCCCCAGGGCCTTCTTCCCTGCGGCACAAAGCCCGAACGAACTCTCCTCCTCTCGGGAGTTTTGCAAGACGTGTAGCGCCACCTGCCGGTGCGAAGAGGCAGTAATTGAGTAGTGCGAAGCCAGACTCCCTTGCTAAGTTGCCTATGCAGCTAGCGACTGCGAAACAACGATTTAACTATAGATTTTGGTCCATATTGCGAATGTTTTGCGCATTTAACACCCAGACAGAGAGCTATGAATTTCTACGCTAGTCGGACGGGCCGCCGAACTGCCATTAAGCGCTTGCTGGCTCATTCTTCAGACTGATGGCGGGAACGACGGCAACTGCGATAGCTCCGCGCGCTTCGAACAAACGCCGCAATCGACGCTACTGTTGTGTTGTAAATTGCGATGAACGTGGAGGACGGAATAACAACGTTCAGTTTTGCCGATTTCCATCGCGATCGTATGAAGGGGAAATGCGAGAGCGCTGTATACGGGCCGTTCAACCTATTGGGTAATCGGATTACTTGCATTCCCCACAACACAGCGGCTCGCATGAGAAAGTGCGACAATCTTGTTCTGTAATTGTGTTGCGTAGCCCTGATGGAGGACCGTGGTGACCAAGCGAAAACTTAAGAATCTGCAGCCGCCACTTCGTTGGTAACAGAAAAAACAACGTTGCGAACCATCCTGCTTATGTGCCATCGATATCTCCACCTTTTAACAGACGTCCGCCTCCGCTTGACTCAACGAGTGGAACGGAGAGATTTGGCAGGTCAGCTCAACCAAACATTTTGGTTCTTTTATGAATTCAAAATCCTGTTCTAGAGCATCGTTGTATCGCGAGCTCATTTCTGCATTCGGTATTTTGCATGTCCTGCGCCGATACAACAAGCACGCTTCGCAATGTGCTGAGCCTGCTCGACTGCGTTTTTCAAATGTGAGCAATAAAGTTGCTGTACGCGCACTGGATGAGTAATTGCGAAGCAACGAACGTGTGTAAAGAAAAAAAAAATGTCGCGTTTATTACCTTTATTTGTGCGCGCTTGTTGCTCGAAGCGTCTGCGAAAAGTTCAAATTAAGGTACTGAGCGATGCTGTAGCTCCTGCGAGAAAGGAAGATGCAGCGCGTAGGCACTGTAGGAAGTTTACTTTCGTTATGATCACACGCTGTTTGCTGCCTTGGAATAAGTTTTCTGTTTGCTGCCCTGGAAAAGGCTATGAAAGGATTTACTCTCTGTCAATAATTGCGAGAAAATACATTGTATACGATGAAATGAATAAAAATAGAGAGTTTTAGAATAGGGCTTTGCGTTTGCAGGTAGCGTCTTGCGCTGACAGCGCCACTACGGCGTCCAAGAAAAACGATTAAAAATAATTAAATAAAATATCCCATCTTAAGATATGAATAGTAATTTTGACTTGCGTGTATTCGCGTTTAATTACAATTTAGAGGTTATTCTTCAAGCAGCAAACAATTATTTGTGCTTAGTTTGGAGCAACAAAACCAACTTTACGGGCCTTCACCAGCCAAGCTTAGCCGTGTTAGGCCTACGAGCCATAAAATCCACACTCGAATTCGGAATCAGCGGCATCTAATGAATCAATCTTCATAACATACGCTAGTTGAGAGAAAGCGATAACTGCAGTCACTTCTAGCTTGCGAACTTCACGCATTACCGCGAATCGAACCCAGTTTTGTGCTAGGTTAGAGCCGTCGCTTCGATGGGTGCCGCCATGTTTGTTGACGCAAAGCTTTTGGGAACGCTATTTGAGCTCCCGCTAAATCGGTGAAATAGCGTTCCCAACGCAAAACCCAAACGCAGTTTGCGTCTCGCGCATGCGCAGTGGCTTCGACGCTATTTCTTTGGGGCCCCAAAACGTTTGGGGCCCCTATTCTAAAACTTTCTAATATAGGAGATACTTAAGTCTTGTGTTCAAGACATATTCAATATGAGCCAATTTGAAATCCTTAGATTTTTATGCTGATATGCCTAGAGAAAAACCTTATGCTCTCTGTACTTGCGAGTTGCAGCACGCCGAAATAACACTTGAGACTTCATTTTGTATTGTACACGTACTTCGCCCTGCTGAGCTTCCTTTCCGAAGCGTGGACGGGCGGAAGAAGCTTTCCAGGTCCTTGATTTTTAGGAAACCGTGCCTCAACACAAACGAAAGAGAAGGGTCCATTGTGGCCTATGCACCTTCGCTTGCGGACAGCTCTCCTTGCACTACTCAGTTCGCGCCAAGGCTTCGATGAGGGCGCTGGTGACGGGTTTTTCCGCAGCGCCGCCTGGGCAGAGTCTGAGGCACGGAGGAAGGAAACTAAGGAGAGGCCCTACCCCCTCCGCGCGCTAGGAGAAAAGTATGGCGGAAATGACGTAGTAGGTTCTCATTTTTTTTGCTGCTTTTTTATTTTTTTCTGCTGTATGGCCACGCCTTTTGGGCCACAATGGCGGCGTTGTTATGGTTTTGAGCGCTCACACGTGTTGCTCTAGTAGGTTTCGGGCCGTGGCAAAGGCGCTGAGTGGGCGGGTTTGCGTTAGTCACCGTGTCTTGTTGCGCTGTGTTACCTGCATCGTGCTCTGCCAGATGTTGCGCGCGCGCTCCGACGCGCAGCGCGGCGTGGTTTCGCGAAAGATGTAAACAAGCGAGGAGGGTGGCCCAAAAGGCGGAGCATCGCCATGAGCAACGCCAAATTCCGGCTTCACTTTTGCTTCACAAAGAGTGACGTCAGGGCCTCTCCTTAGTTTCCTTCTTCCGTGGTCTGAGGTCTATAGACATTCTAAATAAACACCCTAGAGGGAAATGTGGCGCTAGTATCTACGGGTACTACGGGGGTTCTCATGAGCGTTGCCTCAACCTACATGGGAATGATGCATAGGAATGATGGGAAGTACAGGCTTCGGATTGACTTCGATCTTTAGACTAGTGGCATTTGCTTGCGGCGCAGTAAACGAAGCTATACTTAAATATTATCGCGTAAGATCTCATTTTATTTCTGCACTGTCTTATATAATGCACAAAACGTTACATAAACTTTGTATGACTTTGAGATTGAAGCACGGGTTACTATGGTTTACAACAGGACACACCAGGGTATGCATACTTGTGCAAGTTTGTTCCTGATTAAGCGCCAGAGAATATTTATTTATTTTTACAACAACAATAGCAACCGTGCATGTACTTATATAAAAATACTCATCAAGTATTTATGTAAATAAAGGTTTTGTATTGTGAGAAAAATGTTGCGCCTTTGTGAGGAATGCTACAAGTGTCGTCTGCTACGACGCCTGTTCGCTGCGAACGCGAGACTTTTCTCGCAGACGACAGGCACTCGCGAACTCTCTCACGCTTTCGAAAGGCTGCGTCGGCTGTCACGATTGCTGAACGTCTTCAAGTACTTTTAAGCACACCTGCTGCACTGCTAGCAGGGATGCTTGAGGCCTCCTGCGAGTATGCTTCATTTTATTTTATGTTGACGTACCGCTTCCGAATCGTTACGGCGTGGCTTTGCACTTACCCATTTTGCGACACTAGACTACAGCCAGGAAGCAGCAACCTTTTCTACCACAAGTAAGTTTGTGTTCTCAAAGTCCTAGGACACGCATTTCAATGAGCACAGAAATGAGCAATGCGTAATGAAGCCCTCAATAAAATTTGATTGTCAAGCCACTAGAAGTACAACTGTCTATGTCTTGTATCAGTAGTGCCTTCTTTTTCCTATTCTGAAGTTTCATAAAGCACGTAACGCTACATCATCAACTTAACACAAGTGTGTTAAGTTGGCGGTGAAAACATGTTCTTTGAACGTTTGTGATGCCGTCGCTTTCTCGCTAGACAGCACACCGCGACACAAACATTGTCCCAGCCGATGGCCCAGCACGCTATAGCCACTTCGAGCAACAGAACAAAGGCCGAGAGCTTTGCGTTGCGCTGTCCAACTGCAGGTTATAGCAATTGCGCTTGGAACGAAAACAAAACTGCCAAAAAATACTTGACTAGTTTGCCAATCAATAGAATGCCAATCCGTAGCCTGTACTTCCCATTATTGCCATGATGGTTGAACGATCGCAGCGCCAGATTTCCCTCCAGTTATATTAATATGAAACTCTATCCTCGGGCCCAACTCCGACGCAGCCTGTTCAAATACATGTAAAACGCAAGAACGTTTTTCTGAAATAACCCCTGGACCGATTTTAATGAAATTTGTTACATTTGAGGGCGAAAGTTAAATTCTAGTGACTGTTGGGAGTGAAATTTTGATTTAGGGCCTGAATTAGGGTTTAGGGTGAAATTTTGATTTAGGGCCTGCTGTGTTACACCACCCGATTTTTATTGAACAGGAGAGAAATGATTTCTCCTCACTTGGAAATTGAAAAATTATTGCAATGGAGACTATGTGGACTAGACATTACTCTTTGTTGCAGCCCGAGGCTTCCTTATTGCTATCAACTGCCCAGAACTTGCCATCTTATGCTTCATAACAAAAGTGGCAGGAAGGGGGATATTTGGACACCACCTATTGCAGTTTTAGTTTCACATTGGTTATAATGCAAATGTCATATTTCAGTAAAATTTCCCTGAGAAATGTGTACATTAAAATAAGCTGAATATGGTAAAGCGGATGTGCACAATCATGGCCGCTATTTTGTAGCGTTCCTCTCAATTACATGCCAGTCTTATCATTCACCACCACTCATGGCCAGGCCTCCCTCTCAATTACATGCCAGTCTTATCATTCACCACCACTCATGGCCAGGCCTCCCTCTCAATTACATGCCAGTCTTATCATTCACCACCACTCAGGGCCAGCTGATCTCGATAACGTGGGCGGAGCATTGCTCTGGCAACTGATGAAGTTCAAAAAGTACAAAAGGACATTAGCATCGGAAAAGGCATCAATACAATATAGTGGCCCATGCTGCTACCTCATTCACAGCAGGGAGTGCGAAGGAATTGACAAGTGAGGCAAAACTTCACTCTCCATTGTCAGGTCTAAACCTACTCCGCGGAAAAAAAAGGGGGCAGAACATAAATCATGCCAAATTCTTGTAGTCCCTTGAAACTTTATGCACTCCATCAGTACAGCTTTGCTCCGTCAGTGGAACATACAGCAACCACTGTAGCCATAAGTGCAGCCACTGTGAAGAATGCCAAAAGACTGAGCATTACTTTTTACGCATCTCTTTGCAGCAAATGACATAACGTTGTGCAACTGCAAGAGGAGGTGAATAGCCTTCCGGGTATGATGAATCTTCAAACAGTACGAGGTAGTCATCCTGAGGACCACTAGGAGGCTCATGAACCAGTGCCCGGTAGAAGCAGGTAGTCTGTGGGTACAATGCCATCACGAGTGTTCCCTTGGCAAACAATGCCGAAGGGTCGGTGAGGGGATTTGCTCGCAGGAGCGGTAGGGGAACAACTCTGCGACGGCTCAGTGTGTGTCTCTCCTTCTGCTCTTCATCAATGTCATCCACCTCATACTTGGCGCTGCCATGGCTGTAGTGAAGCACTTCTGCTAAGATCCAGTTCTCATCATCATCAGGACCACGTGCCAAGGCTGCTACCATGTCGCCAACCTGCGAAGACAAGTGGGGAAAAAAAGCAGACCTAATTTTTTTGCTCTGTGATGCTCGAATTGCACGCGTAACGCGAAGACGTGGGATCGTTCCCCACCTGTGGCAAGTTGTTTTTCTATCCACTTTCATTGCCATTAGTTTATCATTTCTTTAATTCAATTAGTAAGTACAAGTAATTTCCCCTATATTTTCCTGAAAATCATGTTTCCTATGTTTCCTGAAAATCAAGTTGTTGAAGTTAGTGCATTGTGGTGTCGTCTCCCTTCTGTCCTTGTTTGCTGGTGCTAAGTATGCTTTCCAATTTTAAATGCACTGATTGAAAAAGTGAGAGCTCCCGACTAGAATAAGTGGGTTTCTTTTAAAAGTTGCACCAGCCCTACATGAACCAATCGACTTTCAGAGAAAAGGAATCAAGGAAACTATTGGACATTAATATGAACAACAGCGTTAGGGGCAAGATATTGCCTACGTACTCAGTATTTACCAAAGTAATCTCTGGGGCTTGTTTGGTAATTTCCTTCAATGTGCCAGCAGGTGAAGTGAAGTTAAAACATATAGTCTAATCGAATGGTATTTGCTATTTAGATCGTATTCGACTTCAGAATTCATTATCAAAAGTTATTGAATAGCCGTTTGCGTTCAAATGTAACGAATAACAGCACTTTTGAAATCTCGAAGCTGAGGGGCTGATGCAAGTGAGGACTGTTATTCCGAATGAGTGTGCTGCTGAGAGTCGTGGCTGTTGCGCAGAGGCGCATCAGTTCGTGAGAGAATTAATGCACAGGTGCTAATCGGTTCTGTCAGAGTCCTCCAATGCTTTTCTGGTCACGAAACTCCACCGTAACGCTATGGGAGAGCTTGCTATGTTGCCGCACCTGCCACGCGGTGGCTCTGGGAGCATGGTGGGGGCTAGACGAAACCTGCACGCTGCATCAGTTGGTTCTTTATTCTATGGCTGGGTGCCCAAGTAGTCCAGTGGCATCGACAGTTGGTTTTCCTCATCTCAAGAGATAATTTGTTGATCTGTACTACGTTGTCACTTTGGCTACAGATGTACGAGCGAAAAGGTATTGTTACTTTGTTTACCTAGTGACGCCGGTGAGCGGGTGAAGTGGAAACATGCAATACCATGACAGGAAGCTGTCGGCTTTACCTTCGACTCTGAACACGTCAGAGTGTGCGAAAATGATTTTGACACCACGGACGTTGTTCGACGCGATAAGTTCATTGTGAAGGAGATGCTGTGTCCGTGCCCGGAATAATTTCGTTCGTTTACACCCCTGGAAAAAAAGCCAGAGGATGCAGCTACTTTTTTCCTTTTCTTGTTTCTTTTTATTTAAACAAATTCTACAGTTGGTGATATGCTTGTGAGGCACTCTGTTCAGTTCTCACCACCTGGGGTTCTTTAACGCGCACCTAAGCAGAATTACATGAGTGTTTTTCTATTTCGTTCCTATCGAATTCTGCGACCTGGTTTGGATCCGTGAGCCATTAAGGGGCTCACATACACAGCTTTCCTGGTTATCCTTCTTCACAGAGTGGAAGGGCACCGAGTTTTGTTGTTGTTAAGCATGGACTGGACAAAAAATTTCACACAGCTTACGGGCCAAAGATTAGCTTATATAATAGCTACCTAGAACTGTTTTCAGCACCCGAGTACCGACCGCAATAAAAGAACCCGTGCCAATTACTCCACGTTCTGTTATGCGAGGAAGACAGAAACATGAATGGAATGTGGCACTGCAGTTTTTTTTTTTCTTTTTCTATACAAATACTTCTTGTAAATCTGAGTACAGGGCGCCGAATGGGGCTGATATGTTTTATTTGCTTGAAGCCACAAGGAGGAAGTTTACAACATTTTTTTCCGTCTGCACTTCGCAAGCTTACTGATGAAAAACTATATGTGCAAAAATACACACGAGAGATACAAACTGCTTGAAGAACAAGAAAAATATTTGTTCTCCAAAGAGAACCGTACAAAAACATAGTAGAATGAAAGTCAACACTGCGGCCGCAATGCACGCGCAGTCACCAAGTGGCATTAAAAATCAATAAAACGAATTAAAGAATAGATACGGGTTTGATTGCGGGTTTCCGCAGAACTACTATGTCAAACACTTGCCTTTGCTTCATGTGATGTCGACAAATTCGACTTCGCCCTGCCATCTGCTAGACGCCTGGTTAGCTCAGATGGTAGAGGGGCTGCCCTGGAAAGGCGGTGGTCCCGGGTTCGAGTCTCGGACCAGGATGAATTTTTTTTCAATTCTGAGGCTTTTCTTTCGAGGAAGCCATATGGGTTTCCTTTGTAGCAATTGCTACGAACGGGTGGATGTCTGATTTTCCCTTTATTAATTACTTCTCTCCACCTTGCGGGTTTCCGCAGAACTACTACGTCAAATATTTTTCATAGTTGCGCGCCTCACCGCAAAGCATCCGCCGCCCCAGCCACTCATCCCAGTGAACCGTATTCTAGTACACTGTACTCTTACTCCATCCACGCATTCGTCGCGCCGACTGGCGTGAAGAAAAAAAAATGACGCAGTTTCGCCCGAAAAGTGAAGCATCGGTTGCAATAGCAAATTAGTAGATAGCTATACGAAGTAAAGGTAGTAGTTTTATCGGCCATATGAACTTGTAAACATTCGCTTACTAACTAAATTAACAAGTACGGTGCCACGAGCGCACAAGTAAACATGAACACATCTCGCTCGATGACCGCGAAAACTCACTGAAAAATGCTGGGGTGAGGAATCGCGGCAGTAGCAGTGAGCTAATTGACCTTTGTACAGCTCTCGCTTCAACACGAACGAAACATAGAAAGAATCCCATACGAAGCTATCGGCACTATGCGCATTCTGCAAACATTGTAGATTGCTTTGAAGATGAGGCCCACACAGGCACGTACTTTGGCCACGCAATAAGTAGGCAGCAGCCGCTGGGGAAGAACCCCCCCCCCTTTCCGCCTTACCTCCGTGCCTCGCCCACGACAGGAGAGGGCATGCATCTGCCCCGCCTTCTTCGCTTGTGCACGCGAGATTGAGCCGTGTTCGCCGGCGCATCTTCACAAGCATTCTCTCGCACATACAGCATGCAGTGCACGGCGACGGCCCTTGAGCTTCGTACAGAACCTCATGGGAGAGAAGCGACCTGTGACAGAGGGGTTAGCCACGCAATGGCCACGCGCAAACGCATATCCAGTCAGGCCTAAACAAAGGGCCGCAGATGAAAAAAAGCAAAGCTGTGCGGACCGCGTGGCGTCGCCAACGTGCTGCCACACACTAGCGCTCTCCCCATCCACGATGGCGCAGAGTTCGAATTATTGGTGGCAGTGCAGATTTCAGAGTGAATTAGCGGGATGTGTTACATACTGCTTTCAATACATTGTTGGACGGACCACAGCTGCTACTTCAAATTATCCTAACTTTCGAATTAACGAGCTGTGAATTAACGAGCTTTTACTATAGCAGAACATAGCGCACAAGTAGCAGCCAGGGCATACTAGACTGATGGGGTGGCTGGTGGTGACTCTCTCTTCTAGAAATGGGCCAGTTCTGTCTTAAATCCCTTTGGTGAATCATCGTCAGCAGGAACGAGGCGGGGCGTGTGCTGACATCACCCGCGTCGCATTCTTCTTTTGTTTCAGCAGTGGTCTTGGTGTGGCGCACCACCAGATCCCTCAGTTCGACCCTAGGGAAGGGGTCAGCAGTTTCGTGAAACTTTGGAGGTTTGTACACATAGTTGGGCAAGTTGGCTGACACAATGATGTCAAGGCTGTCAGTGGATGTTTGAAGCTCAGCACAAGGGCAATTACTTCAGAAGAACGAGGGGGGAGTGCCAGTTGCCTCTATGATAGGCACGCAGTGTGGCAACAGCACAAGCACTCCACATCATACTGGCGCAGAGCAGAGGCGAGAGGAGGCACCACTTCGTATGCCATCTGCTCGACTGAATTTTTGGACCTGCACAAAGAAGCTCGAAAGCTGCCCCTTGGCCCCGTCCCCAGTCTGGTTTAGGACTATTGTTCAAAACCAAGCCTCCCTGCAGTTAATATAAGCTTGGTCAGAAGGGCCCCACGAACAGCTTAACAGATGATGATAGGATGGTAAGCTCTAGATTTAAGTTGTGGACCTTCTTTACTGTCTCTAAACCTCTTCCAAATCCAACGTGAGGTTGCTTTCATGTAAATATATCCAAGGTGCTCTTATGAAGAACAAAGCCATCTTGAAGGACACGCATTGTTTCTTGCATGTTGCATTCTATGTCTGCCTATGAACTTGGGAATGAGCCTGTCTAAAATTTCGCTCCTTCGTTTTCATCCTTCCTTGTTCATACTCACATCTACTCAAACCATCAGGTGCTCATTCACATTCACACTCACGTCTACTCACACTCGATGACGGTCAGTCAGGTTCATGCTTACATCTATATACTGAAACTCATACATAGGTACTCATTTGCATTTATAAGTCCACTCATACTTACCGACACTCACTCCTGTTGATACCCACATCTACTCACACTCACAGATTTATACTCACGTCTACTCACACTCACAGGCATTCACTCAGGTTCACTCTCACTGTCACCATCCCACGTTCAAACTCACAGGTACCCACTCACGTCCATGCACACTCACACCTACTCACTCTCACATGTACTTACGTTCACACTCCCATCCATACAAATTCACCAGCACTAACATTCACACTCACGCTTACTCACACTCACCAGCACTCACTCACATTCAAACCCCCTCACTTTCACGTGTACTCACTGACGTTCACACGCAAATCCACAGACATTCACCAGCACTAACGTTCACACACATGCCTACTCACACTCACCAGGGCTCACATTCACACCTACTCACTCTCACACGTACTTACTCATATTCACACTCCTATCCACACAAATTCACCAGCACTAATGTTCACACACATGCCTTCTGACACTCACTAGCACTCACTCACATTCACACCTACTCACTCTCACATGTACTTACTTACATCCACATGCAATCACCAACACTAACATTCACACGCCTACTCACACTAACCAGCACTCACTCACACTCACACCTACTCTCTCTCTGACATGTACTTACATTCACACTCACATTCACATACATTTTCCAGCACTAATGTTCACATTCATGGCTACTCACACTCACCAGCACTCACTCACATTCACAGCTACTCACTCTCACGTGTACCTACTCACATTCACCAGCACTGTCTCACATGTATTTACGTTCACACTCACATCCACCCACATTCACCAGCATTAATGTTCCAACTCACGCATACTCACACTCACCAGCACTCACTCACATTCACACCTACTCACTCTCACATGTATATAGTCATGTTAAAACTCACACCTATGCACATTCACCAGCACTGACGTTCACACTCACAAAAACTCACTTACATTTACACTCAGGCCTACCCATACTCACAGGTACTCACTCACATTAATAATCAAATCCACTCATACTCAGTGGCATTCACTCATGTTCACACTCACACCTTTGAAGTGAGTGTACTTGTGAGTGAGTGTGCTGCGTGTGCAGATTAGCCATAATTCTGGCAGCATGTGACGCTGCATGCAATTAATCTGAATCAGCAGTTCAGAACTCCTGCTAGCTGTTGGCTACCTGGCAGTGCACCAAATTTGCCATGATGATTTGGCAGTTGCACATGCACTCTATCGCACCTGCCTTGCACTCCACTCCACAGTAGCTCCAGCACTCCCCTGTGCTTTGGTGCATGCAGCATGCTGCACCTTGTATGAAGGAGTGTGAGGCTAGTGGTGCAAAGGTACATTTGCGAGCAAAAATTTGAAGAGTGGACACCATGGCATCAGCAAAAGCTAAATATTTTCTAGCACAACCCCAAAACATAGAATTGCTTCAATACATTGCATTGGTCAAACACAAGCATGTAGGATGTACTACTTGATTTTAGCCAGCGTGCCCAGGCTTAAAAGAAAATAAATTTTTTGCAGAACAATCTGTAACCAAACTTTTGCTCGCCAGTATACATGCAACGCCTCCTCTATTTTTTTCAATGCCAGTGCAATCGCTCGCTCCCCAATGGGAGCCATTCGTGCACCATAGTTCAGTGAGTTGCCGCGGCGCGACGCTACCCAGATGGTACGACTAGTTTAGGTATGCCTGCTTGTGTAACGCGCTGCTGCCGTTACCGGTGAGAAGTGGTAGATGCTCCGTCCCTGCGTCTGCCAGGTGTCAGGTTATCACGCATCTATCAGTCTTTCTTCAACTTCCGCTGTGAGGCGCCACCCAGATGGTACTCTCCCCCATGACCGTAAAGCAGGTGCAAACGCTAGTCGATGGGGGAGAGTGGGAAAGGACAATGGGAGAGTGTGGCGAATGGTTGGGCCGACCGCATCTGGCTGGCATTGAAAAAAATAGAGGAGGCGCTGGTACATATGGTGCATGCAGCACCATCTGACAGTGGCCAAAAGAACTTACTGCCAGCCAATGGGTTACATTCTTTTCGTCTTTCATCAATGGTCCTAACAAAGCCATCCTACCGCTATTGCTGAAACTGGGCACTAGGCACGATGAATGATAAGAATCGAAACTAAAATGGATTGTTACAAATTATGACCACTGCTCACACTCCGTCTGCAAGGCGCACGCAACAGAGCCTCTTCCTCAATGTGTACAGCAGCCTCAAACAACAACATAGGCTTCTACGACTTTTTACCAAAGCGCATCAAATAGCCAGGGGTGCCCCCCTGCTCATCATAGGGGACCTAAACACCCTGCGGTGGCATGGGAATGGACCGCTGAAGGGGAAGACAACTATGGCTTCACGGACAGAATCAAGGTCTTACTCTTGTCACGGATCCAACTTGTCCCACTCGTATGGGAAACAGCATTAGCAGAGACACTACTTCGGACCTGAAATTCGCAAAACGAATTCCACAGGCAGACTGGATCAACACACAAGACAACTTGGGCAGCAACCACTATTTGATCCAAACAACAGTTCGAGCGGGCCCGCAAAAGCCCAAGGGCTGTCAACTCCGCATAACGAATTGGGACGCTTTCTGGCAGGCCAGAGCCCTCCCCTCTTTCACCGGTACCCAACCCCCTTTGGAAGATTGGGTCACATCCTTGCTGCAAGACGCAAGCGAAGCCACGAAATTGGTGCCTGAGGAAGCCAATCTGTAGGAGGCAGATAGCAAGTTACTGCATATGTGGGAAGCCCTTGCCAGTCTGCAATGCAGATAGAGACACAACAAGCTCAACCGAATGCTCAGGAAACGTATTAGCACTCTCACCCTTCACATCGAAGACTATGCACAACAACTTACTCGTCAAAATTGGCATAGCACATGCGACAGCACGAAGTGGCAACCAAACCTGCCTAAAACGTGGAATATCCTCAGTAGCCTCATCGATCCGGCCAACAGCAAGAAAAAACAACAGCACAACTTGCAAAAGATTATTCGCACCCATCCGGGCACGGATGCACAATTTCTTCAAGAGCTGCTAGACCGATACGTAGGTCCTCAACCTACTACACCCGCTCCAGCATACACTGGCACCGCTAACGACCACTTGGACACACCCATACAAACAGAAGTATGTGAAGCCATCCTCGCACTCTGCCCTAACTCGACCCCAGGACCTGATGGCATTACTAATAGAATGCTTCGCAACTTAGATGAGGATTCTGTACTAGCCCTCAGAGCTTATTTTAAAGCGTACTGGGAAACTGGAAACCTCCCCTCACAATGAAAAGAAGCCAAAATCATTATGATTCCCAAACCAGGGAAGCGCCTCCTACTTGAAAACCTCCGCGCCCTATCTCCCTTACTTCATGTGTCGGAAAGGTCCTCGAACACTTCATCCTCACACGTTTACACAGACATATGAACGACAACGACCTATTCCCCAATACCATGGTTGCCTTCTGCCCTAAACTTTCTGCTCAAGATATCATGATTCAGCTCAAGCACCAAATTATCGATGGCGATAAAAGCTCCAGGCTGTACACCAGAGCCATCTTGGAGCTAGACCTAACCAAGGCCTTCGATAACGTCACGCATGAGGCCATACTGAACCAACTGGCACAACTCCAGGTTGGACTTCGAACATATAACTACGTCAAGAATTTCCTTACAGGTCGCACGGCCACCACTACCATAAAAGGGTTGCAGTCGCCAATTATTCACTTCAGCAGCAAAAGCACGCCGCAAGGATCGGTTCTGTCCCCTTTTCTTTTTAACGTGGCCTTGCTCTGACTACCACCTACATTAGCTAGCATCCTCAACTTCAAGCATAGCCTCTACGCAGACAATATCACCCTGTGGGTCACCGGGGGCAGCGACGAGGACATTCAGGACACGCTGCAGCAAGCCATCAACGAGGTCGTTGCATACGAAGAACCACGCGGCCTGGAGTGCTCCCCACAGAAATCGGAGCTCCTTCTGTACAAGCCTAACTGGGGAGGTCGACATCCAGACTCTCATCCCCCCCTCCCCCCCCCCCCCCCCCCCGAGATAGAACTGCACGTGCATCAGCAACGCATACCTACTGTACTTAGCATCCGTATCCTTGGCTTACGCATCCAACAAAACGGCAGAAACACGGAGATACTCAAGCAATTAGATACTTATGTACACCAAAACACTTGCCTCATTGCACGCATCGCAAATCGATATCACGGCATGAAAGAAAACAACCTTATACGCCTGGTAACCACCTACGCCCTGAGCAGGATCACCTACGTCGCCCCATACCTTAGCCTCAATGCAACTGACAAGCTCAAACTCAATACCATGATCAAGAGGACTTATAAACAAGCCCTACATTTTCCATCTCCACCTCTAACGAGAAACTGGATGCCCTCATCATTCACAACATCATAGACGAGCTTATTGAAGCGCAGTGCATTAGCCAATACAAATGACTCGCCAATTCCGTCATGGGCAGGCATATTCTAGGCACCCTAGGCATAACCTACACCACCCAATTCGGACCAAAAGTACCCGTCCCTCCAAACATTCTTGCTCAGCTAGTTATCCCACCCATACCTCGCAATATGCGCCCTGAACATAATCCGGAGCGACGTGCAGAAAGAGCTAAACGACTACAAAAGCGCTACGACCAAGCCGCTGACGTAGCCTACGTGGACACAGCAGAATACCCCAACCAAAATGCCATGGCAGTCATCGCAGTCGCGGGCTCGCAGTACTGAGTCGCCACGGCTGCATCAATACTCACCACGCAATCTAAAGAAGGAGAAGAAACAGCCATCGCTTTGGCGTACGCGGCTACCAATGCATACTGCATCATCAGCGATTAAAAAACGGCCATTCGCAACTACACAAGAGGACTGTATCAGCGCTCCAAGCGCAGAAGATACTCTCTGGCACTCCTCCCTCAAGGCATCACCGCATCCAGATCATCTGGGCCCCTGGTCACTCGGGTCTGGCTGGAAACGATGCTGCCCGAGCTCTCGCACACCGGGCGTATCATCCTTCTCCTGAATCTTCCGATCCTGACCAGCCCTCTGTTCTGCATCGTGGTCACGCTCGGGTTTTCACAACTGGGGATTGAACCCAGCAGGATGCCACACCCTATGCCCAATGTGGCAGCGAGTGCTTTATGTGTTTGTTTGCAGGCACCCGCCCGTGTGCGAATAACAAGCATCACACAAAATCAAGAAGCTTGCAGCATTCAGCTGGCACACTCACAAAACGCTGTAAGGACTGTTGTGCCATTACTTGAGCACACATGATGACAACAAAGATGGATTAGCATTGATCGTTGCATCAGGGAAAGCAATCATCTCGCTGACAATGACGTGTTAAAAACAATCAGTGGGGCACAGTGAGCTTTTGTATACACTTGCACAGGCACAAGGAAGAAGGCGGCAGAAAGAAAAAAAGAAAAAAAAATAATTGCAGTGTCAAGCACACAGTCTCATTCATTCCTTGTGCCAGGGAGTTGTCTATTAGCTGCCATCATCCTGTGGCGCATTGTACATCGGCCAAGCCGGACGATGTGTTAATGAAAGATTGGGAGAATACCAAAGATTAGTTAGGGGAGATTCCCTTGATAACCTCCCAAAACATTGCCGCACGTGTGGCAGAACGTTAAAAAAAAGATCCAATGCAAACCCCTCTCCAACAAAACAACAATCCTATTCAGGCACAGGGACCAACTCGTGCGGGAGCTCATGGAAGCCTTCCATATGCGTATCAACAGAGATAAGTGCATCAGTCAGACTTCCGTCCGCTTCTCTGATTGGGAGTTTCGGTTGTTGGCCAACTCAATCAGGTACATGGGGCAACACGTCATGTCCACAATGATAGCCTTGTTTAGTTCTGTTTCGGTTTTCCTACTTATTCGAGTATGCATTTGGAATAAACTTCAGTTGTGAGTTAGCGCTCGTCCTTGTCTTTTCTCGGCATTGTCCTCATGTCTCCATGCAAACTTTTTCATTATGTACTTCTGTGGAATCCTACAAAGTGGAGTAAGTCTTGATTCATAATGTTAACTGTCACGGTTCCCTTTGCAGCATTGTGCTACATTCAGATGGATGACACTTCTTTCTTCATGACACTTCCTCCACTTTGCAAGATTCTGTGAAACTGATTTGCCATAATGAATTAATGGACAAGAAAATAAATATGGCTTACTATTCAACTTTGTTATAGCAAGGTTGAAATTGAGATCATTGAAAATTAAGCTTGCCACTTCTGAAACTTTAAATTCACTTTTCCAATTTTGAATTTTGTTTAAAGGAGCTTTTGTTATCATACTACACATGGCTTTGTACATGAAAAGTAGAAAGAAAAGCATATCAAATAATTGTGTTCTCTGTGAAACATATACCTATATAGAAAAATAGCGTCACTGTCATCTTGAGAAAAACTTGGGCACAAATTCTCAGGCCATTGTTTACTCTTAAACAGCTTTCGCAAACAAGCATAGTGACTTAATGCTTGCAGCAGCTGTACGTTTTTCTGAAATTAGCCCAGAATAACTGAATCTGGGCTTATTTTCTAACTAATTACTAACTAAATAATTAACTAATTTTCATTAAATTCCAGTGAACAATTAAAAGCTTTATTTTGTTTCATTGTGCCTCACTAAGGAAATGGTGCATTCCACATCTGTAGTAGTGCTGTAAAGGCTCGTCAGCTTGACCTTTGCTGGTTCACAAAGCTGCATCACTATACTCATCCGGTTCTGGCAGATGCGCACATTATCCCGACACAGCAAGCATTTGTTCATTCAAAGGCACTGTATTTGGTCATCCCCGAGCCCAGTCCTAAATGGCGAAGGCCTGCAAATGTGCAACACAACAGCATCACTAGCGTCCAATCACAATGTATTGGTAGAGTATGTACTGTAAGAACCACCACTTGAAAAGGAACAGCAGCAATTGGTTAAAAAACTTTGTGCTCCTTTTTTTTCTTTTTGCATTTTACGCTTGCAAGATTAAACCCAGACAGCAGTTATGGCAAGCAGTTGCTTCTTGTTTTTTCAAAGACCATAGAAAGGTCCTCAAAATCAATGCATAAATTTGTTCATCGCTTGCTTTTTTTTTCTATGCTCCTTATTAATAGTTCACAACAAGAAAAGAAAAAGAAAGAAGAACCAGTGTGACCAGCTTTCTCCTTAGCGACCTATACTTGACCTCATTGACCATTGATAAATTTCAAAGGTGCCAACGAACATGGAATGGTATAGCTCTTAAGCAGATGTTATCATTTATTGAAGGATCGTTAGTAAATCAGTTTTGCAATTTCACAAAACCTAGCTGTCACAGATATTACCTTGGCAACGTAGTTTGGCTCAGCCGGAATGGCCCCGCACAGTGGTGGTGGCTTTTCATCCTCCTTGCCAATGAACAGGGGCAACGTGAGTGCATTCTGCTGGAGCATCTTCATCAGGGCCCCCCGACGCAGAGCTTCCTTGGGGCGTTCTGAAAAAGATGTGCTCCGTCTGCCTACGCTGCCTGGAACACGTGAGGCACAGAGAAGATTACGCCACGGCACTGCCCACACAATGGCATGCAACCGGCCAGGAGGAAAGAGGCCTTGCTCACATGCACACTCGTCAGGAGCGCATGCCCTAGGACGGTCGCTGCAGCAGTAGAGAGGCTGCACTGTGCAAACGTCCAATGCGACACACACTAGTCACTATAAGACGAATAGGGCTACACTAACAATTTTAATGCAAAGCTTTTACAACATATGTAGCGGGTGACTCCATGCTTCAGTATATTAGTCATGCAAAGGCAGGCCTCAGATAATTATTTTCATTGCAAACCATCAGAGCAAAGAGAGAGAGGAAAAATTATTTTCATGAATGCTATGCCTGGACTATTTTCATCAAACAAAACCATAACCCAATGTTCTGAAACTTTTATTAAATACCTTACACCCATACACAAAGTATGACCTACACACGTTGCATTATGTTTGCAACTCTGCCTTCAAAGTGGTGCAAAACACACCATCAACATGGACAAAAGAATGTAGCAGAAAGAAATTAACAGATCTCTGCAATTGGCATATGCCAAGAACAGCATCAGCTTGCAAGAATATTTGCAAATTCAATCTTTAGCTTACGCTGGAGTATTCAGAAACTTCATGAACATTCACAAAATTTACATTAGGACCGTTAATTTACATTAGAAACACTGAGGCTCACCTGGCTGCCATCGTGTTCACTAGCTCTACCAGCGTTAAACATCTAATTTTAGAATTTTACCAGACAATCATTAAAGGAGCCCTGAAACACTCTTCTAACTAATAATAGAATGACGTCACTATTGAACTATGCGCCTCACGAATCTCCTGCCATCAAATTTTTTTTAGTCCTTCAAGCACAAGCATAGTTAGATGTAGTTATCGGAGCGATCAGCAGCTCTTTTTTCACCTTTCATTTCCACTAGCACCCTGGAAGCTACACAGGGAAGCACAGGCAGAAAGTTTGATCTTTCCTGGCAGGCTGGGGCCCAACCAGCTTTCCGAACCTCACCCATGTGTGTATGTATGTATGTATGTATGTATGTATGTATGTATGTATGTATGTATGTATGTATGTATATATTGTGGCCGTTTATAAGCTATTCTTTGTCATCTGTACATGATCATCATCATGTGGGGTTCATATGGGGTTCTTCTTCATCATCGCTTGTGGGGCTGGCTCTCGAGTGTTATCCGTGCTGTGGGCGTGATCGGTTCGCCGCATCTTCAACTCGGAATAAACGTAGTGACAACTGCTACGTCACAAGTGGTGGAGTGTGCTTTTCGGTCCTCCGTCCTCTGACTCCCCGCTCAACCTCCTGGAGCTTCGATCGGGTCGCCGATTGTGCCAGTGTCCACCAGCATGTCGCAGGATGAGCCAACAGGCACTTCTCTACTTCCACCATCTCGGCCTCGGCTACCCCAGCCTCCCCGTATTGGGTTGTCAGTGGACACCAGCATGATCCCCATCTGTTTGCTGGACTTCGCAGGGAAGACTTTGAGGATTGGCTGGACGACTACGACCGAGTGAGTTCGGCTAACCGTTGGGACGATGCGTCCAAGCTACGTCACGTCGCCTTTTATCTGACCAGAGTAGTGAAGACTTGGTTTTTCAACCATGAGGTCGAGTTCACGAACTGGGGCGCTTTCAAACAGCAGCTCCGCCAAATCTTTGGCACACCGGCTGTTCGTTCCGCCCTCGCAAAAAGAAAGCTCGACACTCGCAAGCAACAAACCGGTGAATCTTATACGTCGTACATCGAGGATGTGCTTGCTCTTTGTCGACGCGTGAACACGGCTATGACCGAATCAGACAGGGTTCGCCACATCCTCAAAGGCATCGGAGTTATTGCTTTCAATGCTTTAGCCATCCAGAACACCGCTACCGTCGCTGATATCGTCGCTACTTGCCAGCGCCTTGATGAACTCGAATCAGTACGGTTGCAGCCAGACACTACTGCCGACGACCCTACTTTACGAGCAATGATATACGCAATAATTCGAGAAGAGCTCCAGTATCTTGGCTTAGCCGCAGGGCCTATGCCTTCTCATGCCTCCGATACCAATCTGCGAGACGTTATCAAGGAGGAATTGGCGTCCATGGCTGGTGCAGCGTACACGGTCCCTCTAACCCCTAGGGCCCCATCCACATACGCACAAGTAGCCGCAGCTACTCCAGTCATCGTTCCACCGATGCCTCCAAAACCAACACCAGCCCCCATCGCGTCCATGACTACCAGCGCACCTACCCAAACCAACTATCTGCAGTGGCATCCTCCTTGTCCCATCTGCTACTACTGCAGCTATCGTGGCCACATAGCACGTTTTTACCGCAGGCGCCAGCAAGACGAGCGTCGCGGATATGACGTATACGAACAGGATGACTTTTCGCCCGGAGCTACTTTCCAAAGTCTAGGGAGCTTCCATGACCAACGCCGTCCTTATGGTCTACCGCGCGGACGCTCTCCATCGCCTACTGTAGAATCCGAGACGGCTCAGACGTACCGTCCTGCGAGACGCCGCTCGCCGTCACCCCTTCGCCGCTCTACGTCCCCACTGAGACCTGCTTCTCAATTCGCCGAGCGTCGTCCGGAAAACTAAATTATGCAGCTTTTGGAGGAAAAGCTGCATCAAACAACAGGCCAGAAATTCCTCCATCGCGTCCGTGCAATGTGATATTGGTTGTAATAGAAGGTGTACAAGTAGAAGCTTTAATAGACACTGGTGCTAGTGTTTAAGTCATTCACTGTGAATTGTGTTCATGACTTCGGAAAGTTACGACCCCCTATGATGGACCTACGCTACTCGCTGCTCAAGGGGCTGCTATTCGACCTATCGCCATGCGCACAGCTCGTATTTCCATCAATGGACTTCTGCATTACGTACAATTTGCAGTGCTAAGTTCGTGTGCCCAGCAGCTCATATTGGGATGGGATTTTCTTTCTACGGCCTCCGCCTCCATCTGCTGTGGGCAACGCGTTCTCCACATGACCGACACGACCTATTCACTTCATGCAGATGACGTACCACTTCACTTTCTTGCTGCAGAAGATACCGCGCTACCTCCTTGCCATCAAAGCATTGTGGCTATCACGTCTGATGTGATTGACTGCGGTGACGTGCTCGTATTATCATCTGCACGCTGTCTCGCAAGAGGGATTGCCTTTGCATCAGGGCTGGTTAGGTTTTATCATGGCTCTGCACTTCTCTACGCTACAAACCCGACATCCGAAAAAATTCTTATCCCTAAAGGCACTACATTGGCTTCCGCCACCGAATTGGAATCTATATCTGTTGTTTCCTTTAAACCAGCTTCCTCTGAAGTTCCTTGTACTGGACGGGCTGCATCTCCTTCAGCTCTTGCAGCTGCCGTCAGTTCTGACCTGACACCTTTGCAGTCACAACAATTGCTTGCTTTGCTCCAAAAACATGAAGCTTCGTTTGATGCGCATTCAGCTTCGTTGGGAAAGACTTCGATTACGACGCATCGGATAGAGACAGATGGTACATCCATCGTGCGCCGTAGACCATATTGTGTATCGCTAGCCGAGAGGAAAATCGTTGACGAGAACATCACCGACATGCTCCAACGGAATATAATACGCCCTTCTGCTAGCCCTTGGTCTTCCCCCGTTGTTTTGGTTCGGAAGAAAGACTGCTCAGTTCGATTTTGTGTCAACTACCAAGCACTTAACAAGATCACACGCAAGGATGTATACTCTATGCCGCGAATAGACGATGCCTTGGATTCCCTGTAGGGTGCCGAGTACTTCTCCAGCATCGATCTGCGTTCCGGCTACTGGCAGATACCTATGCATGAGGACGATAAAGAGAAAACAGCGTTTTCAACACCAGATGGGCTCTACAAGTTTAATGTCATGCCATTCGGCCTCTGCAATGCACCCGCAACGTTCGGGCACATGATTGACACCGTTCTTCGTGGCCTGAAGTGAAAGACTTGACTGTGCTATCTGGACAATATTGTTGTTTTCTTGTCAATCTTCTCTCAGCACCTGCAACGTCTGGATGAAGTTCTCACGTGCCTTGCCAAAGCTGGACTTCAGCTAAACACCAAGAAATGCCATTTTGCGAGCAAGACGGTCAAGGTACTAAGTCACATTGTGAGCAAAGATGGCATTCGTCCTGATCCTGACAAGGTTTCGGCAGTTCGGCACTTCCGTCGTTCCGAAAAGACCGAAGATTTGCGCAGTTTCCTAGGCCTCGCCTCCTATTTTCGCCGATTCATACGAGGCTTCGCCTCAATAGCGTCACCTCTGCACAAATTACTGGGTTCTAGTGTTCCCTTTGTGTGGTCTCCCGAATGTGAATCTGCGTTCGCCCATCTGAAGCGCGCTCTCACATCTGAACCAGTACTACGCCATTTTGATGAAGCTGCTCCTACCCTCCTGCATACGGATGCTAGTGGTCACGGCATTGGTGGCATTCTCCTACAGCGAGACGACACTTTAGGGGAGAGGGTCGTCGCATACGCAAGTCGCGTTCTGACAAACGCCGAAAAGAATTACACCACCACGGAGCAGGAATGCCTAGCTATCATTTGGTCTGTACAGAAGTTTCGACCTTATCTTCACGGCCGCCATTTCACCATCGTTACAGACCATCATGCATTATGCTGGCTTTCGACGCTGAAGAACTTGTCTGGACGGCTTGGTCGGTAGATTCTTCGTCTACAAGAATACGACTTTACTATTACCTACAAGTGCGGAAAAGAACACCAGGATGCAGACGCGCTTTCTCGCTGTCCGCTTCCTACGACATCATGCAATGGACCTCCAACTACCATCCGTGACAAGCTTTCGCACGACCCCTCTTCACATGCTTTCTTGTTGGCCACTGTAGACGAGATGCCTAAACACGACAACAGATTCTTCCAATCTCCTCAATTTGCGGACTCTTACTGTCGGCGCACCGTAGACCACCTTCAAGGAGCTTCGCGCCCGCCTAACGCCCGCCTTCGTCGCCAGCTGACGCAATTTAAGATTGACAACCGCGTACTGACTGTGCCGTCATGTCTATCACCCTGACGGTCAACGCTGGGTTCCTGTCCTGCCACGCTCTCTACGTGCTCATGTCCTGCAGGCTTCTCACGACGACATGACTGCTGGTCACCTTGGTTTCCAGAAAACCTATGACCGCATCAAAGGTCGCTTCTACTGGCCGGGATTGTCCGCCAGTGTAGTGAGGTATGTCGCTTCCTGCGCCCTATGTCAGCGTCGAAAGCTCCCTACAATAGCTCCAAGCGGACAACTGCAACCTGGTTCCTTGTCCGTCGCAACCATTTGAAATCGTTGGCATTGACCTGTATGGTCCTCGTCCTGTGACTCTCGCCGGTAAACGATGGATTGTGACAGCTGTTGATCACTTGACATGCTACGCCGAAACAACTTGTGTGAGTTCTGCCTCAGCCTTTGAAGTTGCTGCATTCATACTTCAATCCTTAATACTGCGCCACGGTGCTCCTTGCGTCCTCCTGAGCGACCGTGGAAAAGCATTCCTCTCGCAACTAGTAGACGAAGTACTCAGAGCCTCCGGAACCACCCACAAGACTACCTCCAGTTACCATCCACAAACTAATGGCCTCACAGAGCGATTTTTCGCACTGTCAGACATGCTAGCCATGTACATCAAACCGGATCACAGAAACTGGGACGCAATTTTGCCATTCGTGACTTTTGCGTATAATACCGCCGTTCAATGCACGACCGGTTACTCGCCATTCTACCTTGTCTAGGGTCGTTCGCCCAGTTCCGGTCTTGATGTCTTTCATCGCACCAACTGTCAATCAATGTCCATCCTCCTGTGAAGAATATGTGTCCCGCATTCTGCGTTGTCGCCAGCTCGCCCGCATCAACACCGAAGCACGGCAACAGGACCGCAAGCAGCATTACGACGCCTCTCATCACGTCGTGTGCTTCTGCCCTGGCGACGAAGTGCTACTCTGGACACCAGTTCGTACTCCTGGCTTGTGTGACAAGTTTTAACTTCGGTTCATTGGCCCCTACAAAGTCTTGGAGCAGACTTCTCGGGTAACTATCGCGTGGTACCAGTTATTGTTCCAAATGACCGCCGCTGCCGCGCCGCTGAGGTTGTCCACATTTCCCGTATGAAGCCTTTCACGAGGCGTTCGCCGCCCCTTTGAATTGCGGCCAGAATGGCCGCTCTCGCGTGAGGGGACATTAGTGTGGCCATTTATAAGCTATTCTTTGTCATCTGTACATGATCATCATCATGTGGGGTTCATACGGGATTCTTCTTCATCATCGCTTGTGGGGCTGGCTCTCGAGTGTGATCCGTGTTGCGGGCGTGATCGGTTCGCCGCATCTTCGACTCGGAATAAACGTAGTGACAACTGCTACGTGACAATATATATATATATATACATACATACACATACACACATATACACATATTACCTTTAATAACAGTTGCACTTGAAGGAATAAACTTCGCATGACCTCAAAGAATTGTTCACTGAAGTGACGCTGTAGCGCACTACTACGTGCCACAATGGCACAGTCACAAAAGATGACGAGGACATGCCCAGCATGCTGAAGCAGTGGAACCAGCAGATTCAGGCTCCTACCTGATTGAGTGGGCGCAGCTAAAGCTATAATTTGTGGACACCAGGCAACAGCGTCTGTCTGGTTTTCTACACCCACAAATTCATCAAACGTTTTCACCGCCAACTGAAGGCTTCACTCATGACTTCGACTTTTCCTTTATCATGGAGTTATGCTTGGCATCCGCACTGCCCTTCACAGTGACTCTTCCACCAGCACCACCGAGCTTACGTTAGGCACCACTCTACGAGTCCCTGGCGAATTCTTCGACGACTCACCCACCGAACCTGCTGACGTTTCCGACTGCACCTACCGTCTATGCAGCACTATGCGTACTGTCGTTCCCCCCCCCCCCCCCCCCAACAACGATGTTCTTCCCGGCGTGTGTATGTGAACCCTTGCCTTGAGAACTGCACGCATGTCTTTGTGCGCCACAATGCTGTGCGTCTTCCTTTACGGCCCCCGTATGATGATCGGTTCAAAGTACTCAAGCTTGCACCTAAACACTTTCTATTACATCAATGGCCGGGAAGATACAATCTCCGTTGACTGTCTGAAGCCTGCCTGCTTGAACTGTGATGCCTTAGCCCCTTTTGCTGTCACGTTCCCTTCCGACCAGGCCACTCCTACTCGCCGCGTGCGTTTCACACGACCGCCATCTGTGCTTTGCCATTTGTCCAGCTAATGGCTTCCTTGCTAGAAGGGGGGCCCTGTAGCGCACTACTACGTATCACAATGGTCAGGTCACAAAAGACGACGAGGACACACCCAGCATGCTGATGGTGCACATAGTGGAACTGGTGGAATCAGGCTTCGGCCCGATTGAGCAGGCTTGGCTAAAAATAGAATTTTTGGGCACCAGGCACCAGTGCCTGTCTGCTTTTTCTTCACCCACAACGCCTTATATGAGTAGGAGACAGTTAAATTTCACAGCTTGAGTCCCCTCACACCACCAAGAGACTGGCTTCTCTCGGATGAGTCATGTAACGCCTTGTGAAAGTTTTAATACACAAAGATACAATCATGAAACCTTCCTCTGACAAAAGGTCAGTCAAGAAGGCATATATAAAGTTTACACAATATGTAACAATTACTGAACACAAGTTATGGCTAGCTTTATTAGCATAAAGCAATGTGACTACATAACACAATAATTGAATTACTTGTCAAAGCGAATCTAGTAGCGACGCTCAAAACTACGCCGCACACAAAAATTCATTGTTGAGCGTGCTCGGAATCAGCACACCAAACGCGATTGCTTCTCGGCTGGATTGTTTTCTTTTAATATCGGTTGTCAAGTTGGAGGTGCAGCTCATAGAGGAGTGCAGCCCTCACACAGATTTATATGTTAAGAATCTTCCTTCGTGTAATTGTCTCTTTACTTCGCTATCACTATTACCACTTCACCTTTCCGGAAAAACTGCAGCCTCTCTCTCTCTCTCTGTGAAACCGGCTATATGACGTTTGTCCTCGAGAACGAGAGGGAAGCCGGGCGCTGGAGAAAAAGAAAATTAAATTATGGGGTTTTACGTGCCAAAACCACTTTCTGATTATGAGGCATGCCGTAGTGGAGGACTCCGGAAATTTCGACCACCTGGGGTTCAATAACGTGCACCTAAATCTAAGTACACGGGTGTTTTCGCATTTTGCCCCCATCGAAATGCGGCCGCCGTGGCCGAGATTCTATCCCGCGACCTCGTGCTCAGGGCACTGGAGAAGGAAAGTGCCTAGAGATGGAGAAAACCACGCACGGGGTACCAGGCATCACTCCAGCGAGATCACTGTAGTGTCCGCGACCGCATTCACGCCACTGTCAGTCTGTGCTTCAATGCAGTGGCGTTTTGCTGCACATGTTTGCGGCATCCCTTCTTTGAATGTGTAGCAATATGCACTTTCCCTGTGGCACACCAGGCGTTGCACTGTCGAGATCAATTTAGTATCCGCGACTGAGTTCGTGCCTTTTTCATTCGTGCATCAACGCCACGATGCTCGCTGTGCATGTTCACGGCATCTCTTTGCATGTGTAGCAATCATAGGTCAGTAGTGTGAGAAAATACTCACTCACACTCACTCACCCTAATTTTTGCAGGCCCCGCACTCACTCACGTTCACGCTCACCTCCACTCACACTCACAAGCGCCTACTCACGCTCGCACTCACCTCCACTCACAATCAGTGGCACTCACTTGCACTCACACTCACCTTTGCTCACAATCACTGGCACTCACTACCACTCACACTCAGGTCTGCTCACACACACTTGCACTCACTTGCACTCGCACTCACACTCACTTGCATTCACACTCACCTACACTCACGCTCACTGGCACTCACTCACCTCCACTCAGTCTCACTGGCACTCACTCACACTCACCTCCACTCACGCTCACTGGCACTCACCTCCACTCACATTCACTGGCACTCACTTCCACTCACACTCACTCGCACTCACGCTTTTTAAATGAGTGCGAGTGAATGTGAGTGAGTGCTCACGGGCGAGTGTGCTGCCCTCTCACCACTCACAATTTGTGCATATTTAGACCGAAGCTTCCAATTTAGCACCTATTACATCTGGAGTGCGAGAAGGCAGTGTTTTGGGCCCAGTTTTATATTTAATACACATAAACGATTTGTCTTCCCGATTACATGGTACCATCCATCTATTCATTGACGATTGTTTTTCGTACCACGAAATTAATTGCAATGATGTCACCATATATAACATTCTAGCTTTTCTTGGTGCCAGGAGTGGCAGATGACTCTAAATGCCCAAAGATAAGTAATGCTAACAGCAAGTAGAAACACGGCCGCCTCGATCACGCGCGCACGGCGGGGCTTGCTCCGGCCGTCCCATTCAGCGCGCACCCCATTGGAGAGGTGTAATCGGAGAAGTTTCTTCGCGCGCCGCGGAGCGGCACTGTTCTCCCACCCCTGCCCCTTCCAGTCACCCTTCCTGAGGCCCTAGGGTTCAGAGATAATGATAGTCATGTAAATAAAGGTGCGGTGGAAATTAGCAAAAGGCGATTGGAGGATTGGTGGCTCAAAAGCAGAGAGGTGACATAAGGTTAAAAGGGTAGGAAGACGTATTTAAAGAAAATCGAGAAATTCAATAACACACAACACAGATAAAATAAAAGGCAAAATAAAAATCTGAGCATGGTGGCAACTGCCATCACCCCGTTTCAAAGGGGACGCTCCTACCTTCCATCCATCCATCCATCCATGCCGACGGCGCGGCGGCATGGCATGGCGGCATGGCACATGCTTGGAGACGCGAATACATCGGAGGAGGCACGTGTACAATCTGGCGTCAGCTTCGCTCTAAAATGTGTTGACAGCCAGAGGAAACCGCAAGGAAATCAAGGTACGTCTCTGTATATTCTCAAATCAGGTTTGCACAGTGCACGTTGTTTCTTATAGCATAATAGGACCGAGACGCAGCTAAAGCTGCGTTGATGCATGACTGTTTCATTTTCTAGCATTTGTGAACCACCGAGTTTCGTGGATGACGTCAACAGTTTGTTGGCGCCCTTGAAAGTGATGGCCTGTAAGTAGGCAGACTTAATGTATTGTGCATGCAGTTATAATAGCCTTTCGCGCTTATTACTTTTTCAAGCCAGGATTGGAGCTCCATATTCCTTATTCAGTCCTGATATGAGCACTTAATTTTTTTTGTTCTTACCTTTTCTTTTTCAGTGCAGCGGCCACCTTCAACAGTGGAAACCGCTGCTGTAGCATACGTCGCCGGTTTTGTCGTGAAAGCGATAGAAGAACAAAGAATGTGCAGCGCCTGCCCAAGACTGAATGACTCGGGACCATCAATATCACCAGTGATGGGACTTATTGACCACGGAACTAGAGGGGGTTTGGTGTTCCCAAAGCCCGAGTTTGTAGCTGTTCTTGTAAAAGTAAAGAAGGCCATTGACATCGCAGTGCCACGTATTGGCACAAACGATGTGTGCAAGAAGATCACAGCAATGATTTTGCCGCATCTGGAGAGCTGCCCTCTTCTTATATGCGAGGCAAGAGAGGACCATGCCTCGGTCACATCCTCAATAGTGGTAAAGAAATTGATAAAGCCTCTCCTATCAAACATTGCCGCTCTTGTTACGGACAGAGTGGCCTATCACAAAAAATTAATCACTAAGCCGCTCAGTCGAAAGGTTTTGTGCATTTAAACAGCTCGAGCGCACGCGAGCTGACAACTTTTTATTGTAAATAAATTCCTGCATACACTGACTTTGTTATGCTGGTAATTTTTACCACGAATATAGCCATGATATTCAAGTATACGGACTAATCAGAGCCACAGGACGTTGCCCTCCGCGGCTGTCGACTCTGGTGAGCAGATTCTCTCGTACAGGAGGAACAGTGATGAGCTCGCCTAAGGAATATAAAATTGACAGCTCAGCGTGCAACATCGCCTGCCTATTTTCTTCATAGTACAATTGCCATTTTCCTTCCAGGCTGTTTTTTTTACCGGTAAAGACATTCTGACCGAGCTAGTACGTCATGCACAAACGTTCATGAATTTAAAGGGGAAAAAAATTACTACAGCGTTGCCTCGTGAGACGTGGCACTTCTTTTATAAAGAAGTAATGCCTTTCCATACTTCCATGCTTTCATTGGCCTGCGGCGCCCAAACCCGCAGATATAATTGTTTTCCGGGGAGCACTCGTTTCGCATGGCATCATGACTGCCCGCTTCGGGCAACATGCGGCCGCAGCGTCTGGAGCAAATAAATACCTAGCCGCAGGAGGCATTGGTGTTTTGTGTGACTTTGTATTCATCGCGGTTTTCCGCCACTCTTCATCACGCAATACGTCCAAGGCGCCGCAAATCGCCTCGCGCGAAGCCATAGCAGGGGAGGCGAGGGGTCGGGCACGCGCGCCGCGGTGCGGCGAAAGGAGCGGGCACGCCACTCTCCGCAATTACGCCCTCTCCGTCTGAATGGAACGGCCGGAGCAAGCCCCGCCGTGCGCGCGTGATCGAGGCGGCCGTGGTAGAAAGAAACAGATATCTGATTTTACATACATTATTAATGACACACCTCTCACTTGTATATTTCAGGGTAAATATTTAGGTGTCACTTTAACACGCGCTCTCCCATGGGAAACCCATGTTAACAACATGGGTTTCTTCAAGTGGAAAGCCAGGGGCGTCTGCTACGCACCGTAGTTTTCTTGCATTCAGTTTCTACGCTTTGGAGCCCCTTTCAGTTTCTACGCCTTTCTGCACTTGGACGTTATTTAACTTCAATGGTGTGGTACGGCATGAAACTTACGCATATTTAAGCATTGTCTTAGTGCTGTAGCAGCAAGATAATGCAAAAATCATGTGTTGAATGGCATCAGCGCAGCCTAGTTCAGGTGCTAGAGTTCTGAAACGGTAATATGGGAGCTGTACGTGCATAGAAACGCGCAAAATGAAGTCGCACGCACAAGGAAAGAATGAAAGCAATGTTATTCACATGCATAATTGGCCAAAAGGGTGATGCATGCAATAATTAAGAGTAACGAAAAAAACTAAATTGCTCGCGCAGTCAACTGCAGTACATAGGTGCAGTTACAGCCTCGCTCACCACTACCAGCTTTCCAGTCACAGTTGCCACTGGCTTACAGCCATATCCAAATGTCTTCATTCGACAATTCGTTAGCCTTGACTAGTACTTTATTATCCAAAGAGCACCAAAAGAGAGCTTAAGGGAAACGAGATAAAGAGTTGAGACGGCCGTAGTGCCGTAATCATGTTAGCTTATTTTGCTTCAGAGATAGCGTGCAGAAACAAGCTTCCCCGTGCTTAGACGAAGCTTGTATTAAATGCAGATATTAGAAATAAAAGCAAAACCAGGTAAACTTTTCCACAAGGTTTTACACAAACAGTGTCCAGCAGAAAGAGACTTTACAGATATCCAGATAAAATTAAATTAAAGGCATAGATACCAGCATTCTTGCTGTATAAGTTAAATAACTGCCAAATCAAAATATGGCAAGCAATATACAAACATAAAAGTGTTATTTCAATTACTTGAGAAAATTGTTCCGGAATACAAACCTGCTCTATATAAATAATAAATATAATCAACAAATAGGGATCGTATGTTTGTACCTGTTTGTACATATTGAATATTTGTTGTCTTGTTATATTTTTGTCAGGCAAAGACATACATACAATATATATATATATATATATATATACCAGAAAAAAAAGCACTTCTGGGTCCGGGTAAATATTCACAGTGAAGCAGACGCGCGTATGAAGCGGTTTATTGACGTTTCGGCCGGGGTCCGGCCTTCATCAGAATGCATTGCATGGTGTCAGTACAGTTAATATACATGTGCCTATCAACCAAATGAACATACGCTTACATGAAAAACGAATAAAATGGGCGAACAAAATGCATCCGAATCATTCAAAGGATAGCTGACACGTGTATAGACCGATGGCGATTGCAAACATATCATCTAAAATACAAAGCATAAAAACGCATCGAAATGAATTGTAAAAAACCAATATATATATATATATATATATATATATATATACGAGGGCCGTTTTTTTTTTCAACCTCCGATAGGCTATAAATAAAAGACAAGTTCATCTAAAACAATAATTTTATTACCAAAAGATTAGTACAGTTATGGTTACTTTTCGACATAATCACCGAATAGATTAAGGCATTTGTCATATCTGTGGACAAGCTTTGCAATACCCTCTTCAAAAAAAGTTGCCGCCAATGAATTCAAGTAGTCCTTGACGTTGGTTTGAAGGTCGCTTTTGGTTTGAAAGCGCTTCCCACCAAGCCACGACTTCAGTCCAGGAAAAAGATGAAAGTCACAGGGTGCTAAGTCTGGACTGTATGGCAGATGATCGAAAATGTCCCATCCAAATTGTTCGAGAAGCTGTTTAGTTGCTCCAGCAGTGTGTGGACGGGCATTGTCATGGATCAGAACAACTCCAGTGGTCAGCTTTCCTCTCCGTTTGTTCTGAATGGCTCTACGCAAACGTCGTAAAGTTTCACAATAAACAGCTGCAGTGATTGTGGTTCCGGGCTCCACAAACTCCACAAGCAACACACCTTGTTGATCCTAAAACACAGTAGCCATGGTCTTTCTGTTGTTGAAGGTTTCTTTTAATTTCTTTGGTTTGTTTGGTGAATTTGAATGCATCCATTGTTGTGATTGTCGTTTTGTTTCCGGTGTGTCGTATTGAATCCAGGTTTCATCCCCAGTCACGATTGATTTCAAAAGGTTGTCTCCTTCATCCTGATAACGCTCAAGGAACTCCAAAGCTGACGGCATTCGTCGAGTTTTGTGGTCGTCCGTAAACATTTTTGGGACCCAACGTGCACAAAGTTTTTTGTAGCGTAACCGTTCAGTAACAATAGAGTACAAAACAGACCTTGAAACTTCTGGAAATTCCTAGATAAAGCAGTAATGAATAGATAAAGCAGTAATGGTGAATCTGCGGTTTTCTTTAACCATTCTGTCAACTGGTTGAACCAGGTCATCTGAAACGACAGATTTGCGTCCTTGGCCCCCTTCATCATGCACATCATTACGTCCATCTTTAAAATTTCGACACCATTCACGCACAACACCATCACTCATGAAGTTTTCCCCATACACTCGACTCATTCTCCGATGGATTTCGGCAGCACCATGGCCTTCAGCCTGTAGAAAACGAATAACACTTCGCTATTCACACTTGGCGAGAGCGACAATAATGGCAGCCATGTTTACGTGGCTGTAGCACAATGCCGACTGACGCCTGAATGTCAACAATGGCGGTGTGTGCAGTGCGAGAGCTGCGCAGTTGCCTACAGCGCATGTCCGCTTTCTGCTGCCCGCGTAGCGCCTGCACGGAGCGATCGGAGGTTGAAAAAAAAAAACTGCCCTCGTGTATGTATATATATATATATATATATATATATATATATATATATATATATATAGGTACACTATATACAAACAGGTACAGAGTGGATGTTTCAGAGTATGCTGGGGTCAGTCATGCATCAGCTTTGTGTCTTTCTACAGGGATCACTGTACATCAATAAAAAATATTCATCCTGGGTGCTGAGTTTGCTTCACCATAAAAAGTGCAACAGATGAGAACGTTTTAAACAGATTAAAATAACCCAGTCTTAAGTACGGCAGCTTAACATCACATATTTTGAAGATTCACAGTGGTTAGTGGTCGCGCTTTTCAAAGACTTTGCAAAAAAATGGAGATAAGCGGTTACATAGAAAGCAATAATTTCAGCGACAAGTGAGTTTGCACGAATCAGGCACCCGACCGCAACTCCCGCTTTTTCCCGATTAGTTCAATAACGTCCATGCATCACGCTTTCATGATGAAGCTCCCGAGTACTGAAACACCTTGTGGAAAGGTTCTCAATATCTCTGACAAATCTAAAGAGATGGCCAGACGGGTACAGCAAGCCTCCCTTGTCCCGCAGCTAGACGAGTGTAATCAGCTGCACTCAGCTGACTAACATATTCTTCCTGGGTTCGTAGAATATCACAACAGTGTTCACACTTTGTTTTCAGAACAAACTTCCTAGTCACAGCCGCAAATGTAAAAAATGAGCCTTTCATCACTTTTTTTAGACGCGTTCGACGTGATCCAGTTCTGCACCGGACTGGTTGCCTTCTATCAGTCTTTCGATCAAGCCACATTTTCTGGCTTTGCACCACCTGCATCATCTTGAAATCATCATTGGATCTGAATTGATGCAATGATGCAATGCCTAGCAATACAGTGGAGGCGTGTAACTACTGAATGAGTGAAGAGAGAAAGTAAAGAAACGTCGAGAGCAGTGATGCTATGTGGGGACGACATTACTAAGATTACGCCATATGACTAAAAAGAAGCAGGGGCTTTACGTATGATAGGTCAATGAGAAGAGAGAAAGGAGCGAGGTCTGGCGGTGATATGACGCGGAGATATCTGGTCAACCCACCAGAAGCATTGAATCTTGCATCTGCATCATCTGCGTTTGTCCGGCCCCTCCTTCTTTCAAAAAGTTTTCCATTTACACACAAATTTATTTTTTTCTAGATTGAAATGAATATGTAACTATTACTGGCCCAGCCGTATATGCATTTATTATGTGAAAGTTTAACTGTTACAACAGCCTTGTTATATAATCCGTGAGTCCTCTAAAAAATCATCATGTAACTTGTCTCATGCTATCATATGCAAATGGCCTGCCAGTGGTATAAGCATAATTTATTGCCTAATGTAGGATTGTTACATAAACTAGCAAGTCTTTATTGTGAATGACGATCTTACATGTGTTTGCATTAAATTACCACCCTTGATGCACTGCAAGTACTTCTATTACTTTAAATATCAGTACTGATATTGTGTTGAAACTCATGGGAGCGGACAAGAAGAGAAAGAAGACGGCGAGCTCCAGAGGCGCGCGCGCTACAAGAACCAATAAATAAAGAGAAGAATCTTGATTTCGTTCGCATCGAATGCAGCTGTCTCGTCTCGTTTCTGCGACATGGTGCCGTGACCAGGATTGCGGATACTCCTCTTCCGACTGGCCACAGACTACCAGGACGACGGACTGGCCACAGAAGACGGACGAAGAGGAGGCCCGAAGGCGAACCAACGGCAGCGAGGCGGGACTTAGACAGCAAGGAGCGGCACGGACACAGAGGGCGACCAAGACTCAGATGACAGCTCGCCACTAGAATCTGTAAGCGACCAGCAGTTTCCTCAGTTAGTCAAGATGAACAGAGAAGTGATTTTGAAAAAGAGAAAAACGCTGAGGACACAAATAACCAAGTTAGTGAGTGATGCTGATAAGAAACTGGAAGAAAATCAGGATCCTGCAGCGATGTCGCTGATAGCCAGCCAGATCAAAGGTATTGCAGACTCGCTAAAGAACGCGGACGAGCAGATGGAGCAGTTCATAACACCCGAAACAGCTGACTCGTAGTTTGCGAAAACCACTGAGTACGAGTTAAAGATAATAAGTGCTCGGCACAGCATCAACGCATACCTTTCTCGACAAGAAATACGGGAAACAGCGAGGGAGCAACCAAACTTTAATGACGAAGCTAGACAGTCGCAGCAAACAACAACAGTGAAGCTACCAAAGCTAGAAATGATGAAGTTTAACGGCGATAAAATGAAATGGCAGAAATTTTGGCGGCAATTTGAAACAGCTGTACATGAAAGAACCGACTTGAACGAAAATCAGAAATTTACGTACCTTCTGTCCTCACTAACCAGAAAAGTGGCAGCTGCCGTGGAGGGACTACAGTTTTCCGACAGTAACTATGGGAATGCCATTGATCTACTCAAGCAGAAGTACGGAAAAGATGACATGCTGGTAGAAATGCATATGAAAGAATTAACTAACTTGAATACAGTAGCAAGCTGCAATGACCATGACAGCTTAAGAAAGCTGTCACAAAAGGTGCAAGTGCACATATGTGGATTGGAATCCTTAGGATTGGAAAGCGAGTCCTATGCATCGATGTTGCTTCCCATCCTGAAAAGAGCTTTGCCAGTGGATCTGTACATTGGATTCCAGTTAAAACAAAGGGAAGGGATCAGTAGATCTTCAGCACAAGATCAGAACGTGGCTTTATGTCAAGATATTCTTAGGCGCTTGATGAAATACATAGAAGATCAGGTAGAGTGCAGAGAGGAATTGTCAATAGAAAGGAGAGAAAGCTACGGCAACAGAACGGAGAGTAAGCAGCAGACAAGAACTGTAAATTTTCAAAGTACAGCTGCAAAGTTTTGCATATTTTGTGAGAATACTACTCATTATAGTGATGATTGCAGGAAAACGATGCCTTATGAAGACAAAAAAAATGAAGCTCAAAGAGGCAAACAGATGTTTCCGCTGTACCAGGCCTCGCCATACTGCTAAAATATGTAAAGCAAACATTAGGTGCAAGATATGTCAAAATGGCATGCGACGTCGATGTGCCGAAGCCAAGAACTGACAGCACAGTGCACAGCATCTACTCCTGGTGATATTCAGGAAGAGAAAACATCTACTTGCCAGTCTATGAACCTCTCATCAAGTGTTTTTCTGGAGACTGCAGTTGCATTAGCAGAAGGTAGAAGACAGTCATGTTATTGTCGTGTTCTGCTGGACGTCAAGGCAAGCCTCGAGGAGCAGTACTCTCAGGAGAAAACGGCACTCCTCTCTGAGCAGATGGTACGTACCAAGGAGCTGCTGCGCAAGCATCGGGAAGAAGTGGAGCAGCTAGAGAAAACGGCGGAAGCAAGGCTAGCTGATGAGCGGAGACGCATGACGGAAGAGCTGGACATCCTTTGTTGCAGCCTCTGGGAAAAGGAACAGGCTCTTAGCCAGTATACCAACGAACAGCAGGTGAAGGCTTCTGTTGAAATGGCGGAGCTTATCAACAAACACGGTGAAGAGGTCCAAAAAGTGTCCTCTGCCTTCGAGAAAGAGCAGAAAAAAACAGAGTCACTCCGCTGTGCACTTGATTCCCTCAAGAAAGAAAGGGACGAAATCGTAGAGCTTGCAGAGAGCATCACAAGGGCCATGCTGAACTCGGCGGTTGACCCAAGCACTGCAATTAGACGACTTGCAGAAGAGAATGCGACGTTGCGACGAGAGGCGGAAGCGGCACGCACCGAATATGAGTCTATGCTCTCTGAAGAGAAGTCTAGGCTGAAAGATGAAGTGGAGACTGTTCGTGCCGAGTACAAGTCTACACTGCAGAATCTTGAGGAAAAGCTCCGAGGGACCGAGGTTGACCACAGGAGACATTTGAAGGAACTGCTTGCAAGACAGAAGCAGTACCAGGAAGAAGTGAAGTTGAAAGATGAAAAGCTACTTCTACTGAAGCACGAAGTGGAGCAGTACTCTGACACGCTTGGCTCGCAAAGGCTGGAGTATGACCAGGAGCGGGAAAACATCGAACGGAGTCTGGAGGCCAAGCACGCTGCTGGGATCGAGTCACTCAAGTCAGAGCACGAGGAAAACACTGAGGTGCTGAGAGAGAGTCTACAAGAGAGCTGCTGGTACGCCATATTCATCAACTAACGCTGCATGGAAGAATAAGCGACACATCATCGCAGCTTCAAATTAAGTACTGGATAATACAAGGAAGACAGCTGGTGAAGAAGATAATTGATGGATGTCTAAAGTGCCAACGATTTGACGCCAGACCGCTACACCAAGAAACGGCCCCACTTCCTGCTGGCAGAGTCAGCTTTGTTGCACCATTTACAGTGACAACGCAACGACGTTCAAGAAGGCCAACAGAGACAGCAATCGTATGATTAAAGAACTACAGGAAGAAGTCTCCAAAAGAGCAAGCCAAGGAGATCAAATCAAATGGAAGTACATTGCAGAACAAGCTCCTTGGTGGGGAGGCTTTTATGAAAGGATGGTACGACGCATGAAATCAGCAATGAGGAAAGTTATTGGAAAAAGACTGTTATCAAGAGAACAGATGCAAAGAACAACAACTGAAGTTTAAGCTATCCTTAATACCTGGAAAGCATAGGATTAAAGACATTACCGAGGTTGAACAAAGGTCAGCATAGAAGAAATGTGCAGAAATAGGCAAAACATCCCGAAAGAGTGGTGGAAAAGATGGAACAGGGAATATCTGAAAGAACTGAGAGAACATTGTAACACAAGAAGGCAACAAATGACAGTGAACCAAGGAGATATCGTTTTGATCGGCGCACGCACTCCTAGATCCTTCTGGAACTTCGCTAAGGTCATTGAAGCATATTCTGGAGTCAATGCAAAGCCGCACTCCTGTCTCTTAAAAGCCAAAGGAAGACTCGTTTGGAGACCTGTGCAACATCTCTACACAATTGAAGGCTGCTTCCAATCATGAGAAGAAAACTTTTCACGGCCGGAAGCTGTTGAAACTCATGGAAGCGGACAAGAAGAGAAAGAAGACGGTGGGCTCCAGAGGCGCGCGCGCTACAAGAAGCAATAAAGAAAGAGAAGAATCGATTTCGTTCGTATAGAACACAGCTGTCTCGTCTCGTTACTGCGACATATTGCCTTCAATGGCAGCAAAACGTGAAACGTTTACACCCTTACAAGTTGTCTCTTTTTCATTATGTAATTAGGACTTCATATTAATTGATCAGCAAGCATATTTGCTATGTACGAATCGGCGAGCATACAGAATAAATTGCTAAACTTACTTTTATGTTAAGAAGGAAACAGCAGAGTGCAGGAGGCGTTCTTGTAAAGCAAATCCAATGCATGAAATAAAAGAAAGTAAATGAAAGGTTCAAACCGTTAACATGAGCAACCCGTTTACATCTGCTTCAATCTCCTGGTTATGTCGTCATATTGTGCTTATTCTATTTTGCAGCACGTTTACGTTCGTCATGCGACACTTAAAGGGCCCCATCACCAGGTCTGGCCATTTTGAGCTGACAAGCGCAGAGCATACAATGCGCACCAACGATCACGTCTGTAAAGAATTACATCACTACGCGCCATGGAAAGGTCTGTAATTTCAATCCGAACGCCCTTTTCCTTTCTCCTCGCGTCCACTGCGCTCCAAGCTGGATGGTGACGTACTCAGGCCCCTGCACCTACGTACTCAGGTCCGTAGTGTGACGTCACTCATGGTGACACACGACTTCGAGAATTATTCAAGGCAACATCTGTTATTTGAGTGATCTGTTGCTTGAATTGACGAATTGAAGTTTAGAGAAATAATAAAACACAAAAATGGAATGTCTGCATGTTTTTTGTTTTACTTCGCGCCGAAGCAAGAGAGATGGTACTTCTGCTTCGTCTGTTTGTTCGCGTGGTCGTGCAGTTTCTGGCTGCTTCTTTTTCGTAATCCAGTACATTAGTCCATAACACAAACATATGATGATGTGCAATGGCTTCTTTTAATATGCTTCTTACCGCTCCCTTTCCATTCCAGTGAACTTGCCAGAATCTAGCATCAATAAGTTCATAGACCAAATAAAGCGTCATGACATTAGCCGGGCAGCGGGCAAGCACCTCAGTGTGAGTTTTCTGCTGCTCACCGAACATCACAGTCCCGACGCCGTAGCAAAAATCTTCCTCATGTCTGTGCTTGCTACATACCCGAGTCGTAGCCGATGGTTGTTTGCTGGTTCTAACTTTCACGAGCCAAGCTTCACACAGCTGCTTGTCCTGCGGCTACACGTGAATAAGGCTGACACTGGGCTCCGTAATGCACGTGCTGGAGCGCACGTGCTTGGAGGCATGCAGCCTCATGCTGCACGCCTTTAAGCAGCCACTACCTATTATAGTGCTTTCAAATGCTGTCAAGCAGATACCCAAGGCAGGAAAACCTCACAACTTAATCAGAACCACAGCGCAGGTGGGACCCTTAACTTTCGTTTCCAGCTCGTTTCCGTGATTCCGAAGCAGGCGACACGGCCGCCGTGTCCACGCGATCCCTCATGCCACATCAAGCCGATAGTGGCGCCAGCTTTTCCAGTGGTAGAGCTCGCCCCCAATTACCAAAATTTGCTATGGGGCCTCGTGAGGGGCCCTATAACTAAAAACCTCCACTCAGAAAGAAGTGCACGCTGAATGTGTGCCAGAAACAGCCCCATAAGTGCACACCATTGCGGTGACAAACCTGCAAGGATAGAAGGAAACATACAAAATCCCCGTATTTACAGCATACACACGCATTCTCTGCATGGCGAGTCGCTGCAGTATTATCTTGCAGTTATGTAGTATGCTATAGGAGCTTAATTATCGCAATGTTGGCTAATAGCGACCAAATATCAAGTGCATAGCAGACGCCCGCCGCTTTGGCGCAGCTGCCACAGTGGAGAAAGCCCATGGGTGCTTGCAGGTGCAGCAAAGCAGCGTGGCAGTTCTCTGGAAAAGCTTCGAGCTTCCAGTACTCTAGGTCACCCTAGCATGGTTTGGTCCAATCAGGAACACAGGCGCAAGATCAGACCATAAATGGGCATAACCGTCCCATGCGCACACCTGCAAGCACCCGACACCAACTTGTCGCATCGGCAGACGGGGGGAGAAGGGGCGAGCATCCGAAGGAAGAGTAGGTGCCGCTGGTACATGCGCGCATACACACACATGGCTCGCACGACTTCCAACAGCTGTGTGTCGGCAACTTGTCAGTGTCTCCCTAAAGCCGAGGAGCCTTACGTTCCCGGCCCTTTGGCGCCGTCTACAAGGTCTTCCCATGCCTAATTTTGAATATTTCTGCACTTTGCGCTCACGCTAACAGTTGCCACACAAGCAAAGAGTAACATTAGCTACAGTGGGAATTAAAGTACACTCGCCCACAAGATATTACAGGGCGCGCGAGCGCATGGCAAAGTGGCCCTCCTCCCCTTCTAGCGCTGCACCACTGGTGTCGAGACCGACGCCTGCGCGCATGCGCATCCCTCCGGGACTGCGAGTGTGCATGTTTCTGCGCTTCCTCCTTGTGCACCGGCGATATCCGAATGTATCCACGAGGTGCCCCTCTTGCCATTGGCACTGTGGCGGTTTCGACGGGCAAAACTTCATTTATACAACAGAAATCAAGAGTTCATTTTCATCTTGCCTGTCTCCTTCTATAGAGCGCGCTTTCTGCCACGCTCTTCAGTGGGAGAACGCCCCATTTGTAAAAAGAAATAAACAATGAAGATTGGCCACGAAAAAGTGCAGCACATAAAAAAAAATTTGCTTGTTGCATTCGCCACCTCGTGAGTCAGTGCTCGTGACTCTATAAAAAGCGGCCACAGTGGCACGTGCAAGCTCGCGCTTCTGAACACGTTTCACATAGTTTTGCCCGTCAAAGCCACCACAATGCATATAGCAAGAGGGGCATCTCGCGGCTACATTCGAATATCGCTGGCGCACAAGGAAGCGCGGAAACATGCACGCTTGCAGTCTCGGAGGGACACGCATGCGTGCAGGCATCGCTCTTGACACCAGGGGTTCGCTGATAGAACGGAAGGAGGATCGTTTCGCCATGCGATCACACACCCCCCAATATTTCGTAGGCGAGTGTACATGTTGAAAAGTTTCTGTAAACAATTTTTTTTAAAATCTGTGCCAGAATTTTCATTGAATAATCTGTTCGCATCATCGTACATCCTGTCATTGTATTTTTCGTGATTTTTTTTTTACTCATACTGCTACTAATAACTTCATGTATTAATTCTGCTAGTGTTTTAATGTTTTCCATTGTATAGATTACCTGATCGTGCTTCTTCTGTATATATATATATATATATATATATATATATATATATATATATATATATATATATATATATATATATATATATATATATGCCCTCCCTGCAACAACCTCTTGTGAGATCGACAGTATTCCTAAAAAAATTAATAAATGCTGCTACGCGACTTCCGTTTGCCTGCTTGAGCGCATTCCATGTGCGCTCTTTTCGCTGCAGAAAGGGAAATATTTTTCCACCCTTGGCCCGAACAACGAGGATTCAGCAGAAGAGCCATTCGCACAATAAATGCTGAGAACACAACAAAACTGTATAAACTACAGCAATGTGGTAGGAGCAAGTTTTGCAGGGCTGGAGAAATTGACCTGGCTTCAAAACACTTCCAACAAGCAGTAGACAGCCAACACAATGCGACAAAAGAAAAAGAAAAAATGAAGAAACGCAGATATTCTGCTAAAATGCACTAAAATCACTTGCTTTCAGCAGGTTAACATTGCTCTCTTATTGTGTCTCAAGTACTACACAATATCAAATAGGATAAAAACACATGCACAAACAAGAGAACTTATTATTCAATGTCTCAACTCGTGTAACTATAAGGAAGCTGTTTTATGCCTCCTGAGCAAGCGCTGAAATTGGGAGGGCAAGTGTCAAGTGACAAGAGGAAGCCCGCAAGGCGTTTGGGATGAGGAGATCTGTCTCTACGCTTAGTTTTTTCAGTACTGAAGAGACTAGTTAATTGGAACATTTTGTAGATTTTATTTCCGTTTGCTACCAAAGCAGTTTTGGGCGGAAATATCACAAGCATGCTGAACAGCGCAGAATACTTGTAATCCTTGAATTTATACCAGTAGGCATGACGAATTGAGCATAATAGAATCCGTTAGCTTTTGTGTTTGTGCTATCATTTGAGACTATTCTTGAGGTTCTGCCAAGCGCCATTAGATTTGAAACGTAGCACTGCTAAGCTCGAGGACACAGGTTCGATCCCCGGCTGCAGCGGCCACATTTCAATGGGGGCGAAATGCCAGAACCCCAGGTTTTCAAAGTTAATTCAGAGTCCACCACTGCGGCATGCCTCTTAATCATATCGTAGTTTTGTAAAGTAAAACCCCAGAAATTATAATCTGGGAAGTTTGCTGAATCATGCGTAATGCATACACCATAAAGGCAAAATTTTAAACTCCTCCCCCCCACGGCTAGCCCCATCTCGTTACGCCTACGATCACCGGAAAAGTACTTGTTCGAGTTCCAGTGGCGTGCTCGTCAACCTGAGTCGTGAAGATGGCTATTTGTTTTTGTTTCTCGCGGGGCCACAGAAATTCCGGCGTCGGCGTTGTCAGCGTCTGCTGGCCGTGAGCAAAAATTTCCGATAAAGGCAATAAATAAATAAACGATAACCTGAATATAAAACTGCCAGCTGGGAATTCGACCCCAGGAACTATGGGTTGCGAGACCACCACGTTAACCCATTCAGCCACTGTCAGTCGATGGCGCGCAAGCTCTTAAACAGGGTTTTATACGAAGAAATTCGGATGCGGCACATGCACGTGCCTTCGATGCTGCGTCCACTTCCTCTTCGATAGGGTCCTGCCAACAACCGCCTCCCATGATTTCCGATGAGAAATAGCATGTTTGCGCTATCGCATTCCACTTTTATTTCATTTCATTAAGGGAACCTTAAATGTCTTCAAGCTGTGATATACCCACCCACGTTAATACCCATGTCTACTTACACTCACTCACGAGCACTTACTCACATTCATACCATCACTGACACTCATATTCAGAGCCATCTCAACTCACAAGCACCCACTCACATTCAAACTCACCTGCAATGACACTCAGGTTCACACTCACCTCCACTCACTCACAAACACCACATTCACACTCATTTCCACTCACACTCAAAAGCACTCACTCACGTTCACACTCACCTGCACTTGCACCCACAGGCACTCACTCACGTTCACACTCACCTGCACTTGCACTCACAAGCACTCATGTTCACACTCACTTCCACTCACACTCCCTGGCACTCACTCACACTCGCACTCACTCACTGGCACTCACCTCTGCTCACTCACTGGCACTCATTCACACTCACGCATTTGAAATGAGTGCAAGTGAGTGTGAGTGAGTGCACTTATGAATGAGTGCGCCAACCTATGGTAGCAATATGCATTCACCAAAACAATGCCACCTAGAGGAAAGTGTAAGTGGCGTTGAGCAAAGCGTCACGGAGGAGGGTAGGCAGAGGCACGCTGGGTTGACCTACTCAGGCAGTTGCTATGGGCTCTGTGTGTGCTATGGGCATATCGGGTTCATCTTGTGATCGAGAGGCCGAGTGCCGAGTGAGAAGGACGGAGCAGCTACGCAAGTGGTGGCAGGCCTAGCGCAAGTTGACCGACCCCAAAGTAGCCACCAAGTGCCAGGCACAAGCTGAACAAGTCCGGCAAAAGGCGCAGGCTTGGCATGCCCAGGAGATCCCGAGGAACGTGCTAGGCGGCATGCCACAATGCAAGCATTCCACGCAGAATGCACAAAAAGGGAATAGTACCCATATGCTTGCACGTAACCCGTGCTCACGAAGTGGAACGACACTAACTTTTTTTATTACTTTGAGTCCGAGTATAAGTGCTGCTGCACATGACTGCTATTGATTCTGATTTCGAGTAAACCTGACTTGGCATTATTTCGGTTACTGAGTGAATTATACATATTTATGACCTCTGCGTGCATGTGGTGATGTTTTCATCCCTGGCAAATGTAAATTATTATATGAGTTTTTTTTTCATGAGCCGTAAGCATTGCCTACTGGAAAGAGAAGCAATACTGAGACACACTGAGACAATACTGAGAAATACGCCTGGTTCGGCTCAACAAACCTCTGTTACAGTGACTATCATAGACATAGACGGTGAGTGGGTGGACAATACGAAGCTTTGACTACAGTATCAGAGCACATGTAAGCAACTTCAGAGCTAATGACACGTTGTCCAAATGGCACAAGCAGCGTAGACAGTGCTTGTACTAGAAGCGGGGCTAGATATGTATTCCAAGCTGTCCAAACTTTCCACTTGTGAATTAAAGCAGGATCAGTCTGTCTTGCTCTTCATTCTTTATTTGGCTAAAACTTTGAAGCAGTGGCTTGTCATGTTTATGATTCAGTACAGTTCCTTGGTGCGATCACTACCCGATTGTTCATTTTCTGGCTAATCACTTGCGGGTGTGCTCAACCCGCGATGGATTTGTTCTTGCTGCACACAAGGGCTTGGAGGGTAGATGTTTTGTATTTTGTAATAGCCTGCAGCAAAGCCTTATTATCACTAGTCACTAGCTTACTCTGTAGCCTGTCACGAAACATTCAGTTTTCAACATTCGAGTTTTGTTGGTGTAGTAGCATTCACCCAAACTTCGGCACATTCATTCAACTCTGCGCCTATTCACTTATTCTTGGAAATTTGGCAACAGAGTGTGCGTAAGTTTGCGTCTCAGTTGGGGTGCATGTGTGTCGATAATGAGCGAGAAACTTATGCCAGGAAGCGGCGCTACTCCCTTTGTCACTGGGTAATGAGCCGTATTCACTCTTGGTGACGTTCCGGGATTGAAGTTCTTTATTTGAAGGTTAACCATACAATGCTAGAGGATGTGTGAATTTTTTTATCCACGAGGAAAACCGTGCATCGCAAAGGGCCAGCCACACAAGCAGTCCTTATGCAGCAGTGGTCCGTGGAATCGGTACCAACAATTCACTGTAGTCCTTAATATACCAGTCACTATATTTACAGCCAACTATTGCACACATCTTCCTTCTAACGCTTCACGTTTTGCGGCATGACTGAAGCACAGTGCATGAGCGATCACACAGCCACTTGCATTTCCAACAGCTGATTGCACAGTAGCAGGGCAGAAGCGGTAATGGTAACATATTCGTGCGCTTTCGCCAAGGGAACATGCAGCGTGCCACCAAAAGTGCCATCTCATTGCTCAAGAGCAAACTGCTCCATGAAAAAGGTCTATAAATGTAAATCCAAAGCATTCAGTAACAATTACCGTGGCTGGAGGGGAATGCCCCCCCCCCAATGGGTGATTTTTCTTACAGCAACTAAGCTTGTGTTCTATATAACAGCTTATTTTCCCTTGTGCCCCAGAAACTATTCCCTCTGAGAAAATCTCCAAATGCCCTGAGGAAAGAAGAGATCAAACAGACTGACCATATATTGGTGGCATGCAAAAGTGCCCACCTGAATTCTTGGCTGCAATACGCCTTTCATTGCGGACAGTACGGATCTCAAAAATGATCTCCAGGGCCTTGCGAAGCAGCTCTTCCTCGCTTTCGGCATCCTGCAATGCAGTCTTGTACTGACCTCGCAGCTTGGACTTGTAGTAGGGTGACAGCTTCTGCTCCTGCTGGATGCGTTCATGAGTCTTGGTGATGTTGGTCAGATTATGCTCACTCCGGTTTCGCTCTTCCTATGATTGAAATAGAAGCTAAAATTAATTGTGTTCCAAATTGGACAGCTGCATTACCTGTAAGAATAGCGATCTCACACAAGAATGAAGATTCCAAGACCAAATGTGCCCCTGCTAGAACCTCTAGGTTCATTTTAGCCATCTGGTATTATGTATGCAGCGATGCTATAGTTTATTTAATTTGAACCAGTACTCTAGATCAATGGCATGTACTTTTGGCCTCATTGTGAGAGGACATATTATGACATAATCCATGCATAATAGTATCAAGGAAGAAATTAGAGTTGTGTCACTAAATCTAGGGCATAAAACTGTGATCCAATTACAGTTTTAAAGGTGAAGCTCCAGGTCACAGGAAACAGTTCATAATGAGTAAGTCATCTCTATAAAACAAAATCATGGTTTTGCTTACGATAAATTTGCCATTAAAGATGAAAACTGAACACACTGCATTTGTATGACCAGTTGGGTACTGTAATCATCAGACCACAAAGTGGCAGCTCTATCTTATTCACAACATATTCCAAAGCAAGTTACATCTGTTGACCGACTTCAGTGCATTCAGCTTGCAACGGCGTCCCTTGAGTGCCACTGACCTGCTGCACAGCAAACCACAAGGATATCGCAGGTGGCAACTATCAAGCAACAGGTGCACATGCGGCACTGACAGCTGATATTCTGAAAGAAACCTAGTGCGCTATTAAAGTAATACACTGTTGCAGTACACAGCTCTGGACATTTTCAATCCTGTGCAACAAGCCAGCAGGAATTACTGCATGCTGGAAAAATGGACCCCGCGTGATGAGACTTCCATAACCCCGAACACAGAGAGCAACCACTTTGGGAACATTTGGTGCTTTCAGAGGGCTGCAGTACTCCAAAATACAGTATGAAAAGTAATGCAAGACTACAAGTGCACTTTCAGTGAGTGGCAGCAGTTCTGCTATCTATACATCAGTGTGGACTAGGGTGCACTTCTGTATTTCACATAACTGGATTGCAGAAAACTACTGTCACCATGCTTGGCAAACCAGCAGTAGAATAGAAAAATAAGCCAACAAATATACACCCGACCTGCAAGATAAAAGCTGCATGTTTATATTTGTTGTGATAATGTCATTTGTTACTGTTGTTGATCACCTGTTTACCCAAAACGTTTCCAAATATAGCACTCTCAAATCCCTGTGAGAGAGCCTGATCGTCAAAAATCGGAGCCGATTCTTGTGCTATGTATCCACCCATAAAATGCAACCACTGCCAACACAATAAATTTGTTTTTTCACCTGGCATTGCTGTATAACGTGCGTCAGCTCCCGCATTTTTTCTTGTATGACGGCGTTGTCGGCTTCCTTCTGCATGACAGCTTTTACGTATGCTCAAGGTGCTTCAGAGACACAAAGAGCCCCGTGTAGACAGTGAACACCCACGACACCACCACCAGGCAGGAAACGAGCTGAAACACAAACACAGACTGTGTTGGGCCATCAAACTCTTTATGAACATGAATGTCAAGTGTTGAAGCAAAAAAAAAAAAAGAAGGAGAAAAAAGTTCGTGTAACGTCGCTGCTGAACGCGCGACTTAACGCTGGCATACGTGTTTTGGAGCGACGGTGTCAAGCTTGCCTCGCAATATAGGTGTTCTAGTTTATTTCACCCCTTTCAATAAATGCCATACATCGTGATTACCCTGTATTAGATTGGAGTTCGGCGATTTGTTTCGCGTTCCTCGAAGATATAGGAATTAAACACGCTGAAATGCTGACTCGGCGTGCCTACGTGATCGGGTGTAGGATGACCACAACTGCATGACCACAACGCTCGTCTAAACCAGGGGGGGAGATGAGCGAAACCAACCCTACCGCATCAAGAGTACGCTGCACCGTCCTTCGGCTAAGAGTTCCCATAAAACTATTTTGAGGAGCTAACCGCGGCGCACTGGGATATCACTTCATAGAAGGCAGTTATGTACATTATATTGTATCTCTCCTCTTGGAATCACGCTCACAAATAAACAACATTAACCGACCTGACTTGGCATGGGCTTGGTTTGACCAATGGTTTGACCTAGAGTGCCATAGAGTTTCTCACTACATTACCTAGAGGGAAATCTGGCGCTGCTGCGCTGTGGTATGCATGGGAATGCCGGTATATTGTGGATTCGGATTGGCATCGTTCTCGTAGAGACAGGACACCTTGAAGACGCGCTTGGCAACTACCGTTCCGTCTGTCACAACGATTCATTTTCTACTAGAACAGCACGTGAAAAGCTGTTTTAGCTTCATTATTACGCGAAAACATGTTTTGTTTAACTATGAGAACTTGTTATTGTGTGTACAACTGCATGTTACGTAAAGTAAAAGTAAAAGTGTTAAGTAAAATCTTCATAAAATGTTTCCATTCACGCATATTACATCTTTACTCACCCACAATGCATGACCAAGCGAAGAAAAGCAAGAACAGACGACCAACTGCTTCAAAGCGAGCACGAACCTTGTCGTCTGTCCTCCAACTTTAGCGGCCCGCTGATACTTTTTACGTAACATGTAGTCGTACACACAATAACAAGTTCTCATAGTTAAACAAAACATGTTTTCGAGTAATAATAAAGCTAAAACAGCTTTTCACGTGCTGTTCTAGTAGAAAATGAATCATCGTGACAGACGGAACGGTACTTGCCAAGCGCGTCTTCAAGGTGTCCTGTCTCTACGAGAACGATGCCAATCCGAATCCACAATATACCGGCATTCCCATGCATACCACAGCGCAGCAGCGCCAGATTTCCCTCTAGGTAATGTAGTGAGAAACTCTATGGAAACTCCCATAGACGGTGGCGCCAGATTACCCTCTAGGTGTTATAGTGAGAAACTCTATGGGAAACTCTATGGCTCGGACCACCACCTACGCCATATGACGCCATCTCCAACCAACTCGCCCAGCTTGCTGTGTTAATTCATCTCCACCACCGCAGCTAGGAAGTTCGTCCTTTATTCTATGGGATGGCTAGGAGTGGGACAGTTGGGCTGGTTGATTATCGTTCTGTTTGGTTCGGCTACGCAACTATACACGGCGCGCTTGCAGTACAGGAACAGATGAGTGAATATTCGTTACGCACCTGAAGTTTTTGCCAACTTGCCTAAAGCACTAGCATGGAGCTTGCCAGGTCGTTCATGTCTGAGAACTGCCCAGCAAAGAAACTCGTACTGCTTCAAGCACTTCGTGCCACTCTCGAAACGCTACGGCCGGACGACCTTGTCAAGAGCGACAGTGCCACATTTTGCGCGCTCGCCCAGTCGCTGTTGCTCAGCGGCACCCCGAATGATTCGGTCGAAGATAGACAACACGAGAAAAACGATTTTCCTGGCGTTGCTGAGGCTGCTAGCGCAGGAATGATTTGCGCCCACGTCCTCATAAAGAACAACGCATCGGAGTGGACCGAACTACACGACTTCGTGACTCCATTACAAGTTCTCTGTTTCGCGCACAGCAAAGCTGAATTGCCTTGGTGCAGTGAAGAGTCAGTCGCGGCATCGTCAGCACTGTCGTCGCAACTCAAGTGCTTGTTTTCTGTGCCAAAATTACTTATTTCCGTGCTGAAATACATTCAACCAAAACTTGCCAAGGAGACCTGGAAGAAGAATCCTTGCTACAGGCATGTCTACCGGGAAGCGCTCTTCAAGCTTTCTCCGAGTGACATGTCTGATGTGCTCCCGATCGTCATGGCACCAGCGTTGCTACTTGTAGACGACTATATGACACACAATCAAAGACTTGGTCTCTCTTGTGTTCGCTGTATCATTGTCAATGTTCCTCCAAGTGACCTTGATCAGTACGGCCGCCTTGAGGTGCTCTTCGATGCTCTCAAACATTTGCTGTACGTGAAAGAGGCAGACATAATAGTTGAACTCCACACAGGTTTACGAAACCTGATTTTCAGTGACTACTTGGATGCTCTTCGCACATTCCGTGTCAAAGATGACAGGCGGCAAAAAATGGCAGATTACGTGTACTGTGAACTGCTCACGGCAGCTGAGGTGGAGCAGACGTTTGCTCTGCGGAAGGCTTACTCAAGCCAGCTTTCACCATACATTAAATGTCTTGGAATGAACGTTGTGAAGTACATGGATAAGACGTTACGGGTCCTGTTGGAATACATGGAAATGCATGACACAGATGAGCAGATCTGCAGGAGGAATGCCTTATTGTCATTAGCAATGCTTATCAAACAATCGTGGCCAAGAATTCAGTTTCATTTCAGAAGGATTACAGAGAGCATCTTCAAGCTGGCCTATGACCTATGTGAACATGGCAACTCTGCTCTGTGGGACGAGATTGGCAACTGCCTCTATTTGCTGCAACAATCTTGTCCCAAGCAGTACCGAGAATTCCGTGAGGATCTGCTTCTCTTAAAGGAAGATAATGTTCCTGGTATTGCTTCACTGCTTGCACATGTGTCCTAGGAAGATGACATGAGAATTGCTGCAGAAGAAGTACTAGGCAGAGATAAACAATGCAGCTGTTTTATTGGTTTTGTTGACATGTGGCGGCACCCACTAGTGGCCGCTTGCGAATTTGGCAATGAAAGATGTCATCTTTCAGTCTAGAGTTTCTGTGAAAACTGTGTCCTGCTCACATGAAGTTTGTCAAGGTGCACCTCATTGGGCTACAGAATAACCACGCTGCAAAGTGCTTTTGTATGTTTCACTGCCCACAATGCACAAGGGACATTGAGTGGACATTAAAAACATGAGTGGCAATGTTAACATACTACTCAACTATTGATTACATAAACTGTCGTCAAAACTTATTTTGTGGCTAGTGTTAATTGACCACACAATTTGCAACAAAAAATAGTTACCAGCACGTGCAGTAATTATAGTGCAAATTTTTTTTTCTTGCACTACCATGTCCAAGGTCTCTTAGTAAATCACTTGGCTTCTTTTGTTGTAACACAGAGCTCTGTAGTTCACTTGCCTATTCAAAGTATGCACAAATATAAGCCATCAGTACTGCGACCAGGAATACAATTACGCTTGTGCTTAGTTCTGTGGGGTAGTTACAAGCAAGAAGTTTTCATGGAACTGACATCTTTATGAAAACACCACTGTGTTGTGTCATCAAGTACAGATCATGCAGTTAAGCAGTGGCCTGCATGGATGTCTGTTTTGCACTGCAGCTGTCCCATCCACACCTTTTAACCCCTCATCCCCTTGTCCATGAAAAGTAGCATGCAGGCGACATTGCACATGCTGGCAGAAATATCTCTGTTTCATTGAACTTTCTCTCCCTCTCTCTCACCTGACATTATGTAGATGACAAGAACTTTATTGAAGTCCTGAAGAGCTCATGTCCAGGGGGACCCGGGATAAGCTGATGGCTTCACCCATGATGGGACTGGGCAGGTCGAGACCCACCGCAACGTCATGGGCCTTCTGGATGGCCTGGAGTTGTATATGTTCTGGACACTTGAGGGTGGATTCCCAGGAGTCCTTGGTTTGTAGTGAAGAGGCCTTTATGGCTGGGCACAGACAGTACACATCCTCAAAATTACATTTGTATCCACAATTGTGGCATTCCTGTGAGTTTTCCTGATCGATTAAGTGCATTAAGCGAGGAGAAGGGTAAGGTCCAGTCAATAGCATTCTAAGCATAGAGGCCTGGGCCCTGTCAAGCTTGGGGTGTGGCAGGGGGAAGGTTCTATGGCTAAGCTTATTATGAGTGGTAATCTCATGACGTATAGAGCGGGTCTTTTCCTATATCTATGGGAATTTCTGAGGCCCCAGGTTCAGCTGCACGGTTCGCAAAGTCATGCGCAAACTTACGGGCAGCCTCATTTAGGTTAATCCCATTCGGTCCAGTGATGTCCCTTAGTGGGCAGGGAACCACGAAATGTGGTGGTATCCCTGCTCTTCACTTGTGATAGTGAAATCCTGATCCCAAAGGATATTGCTTGTTTGCGCTACCAATCCGTACCAGAAGGAGCGGATGGCCAAGCGTGAGTCCGAGTACATAAAGGCTGGCTTCTTACTTCTGTTAATAGCTAAAGCACTAGCAGCCTCCTCCACTACATGGGTCGTTTTTACCCTTACAGAAGCTGTGTAATTATTTTTCCCTCTACGTCCACTACTGTTATGGAGAATCTCCCCTGTGGGATACTGTGCTGAGTCGACAAAAAGCGCACCTAGCTTGTGTTGACTAAAATTTGTAGATCAACACAAGTTAAAAGCCCCATTACTTAAGGAGGAAACACAAAATTTTGCATACTGCTTACTTTACAAATGGCACTGGTCTATCAACAAAGCTATGGAACTAAAATCACCCCTGCAAATCAAGCTGTTGGTTCTACTATAGTGTTATGGCAGCTGGTGTATATTATCAGGGTGTCTACCAACCGAGAAAACCGGGAATTCTCAGGGATTTTGAGTAGTATGGGAAAACTCGGGGAAAACTTGGGGAATTTGTGCCTCTATCAGGGAAAATTAGCTGTAACTTTATTGAAAGGGTCGAATGCTGGCTCGAGTAACAGACAGGAATTGTAATGAATCGTCTTTGACGCCCTGTTGTCGGCTGGAGGAGTTGCCAGCGTTCAGTCAACGACCAACTTTCCGGATTCCCAATAATTTGGACGGCTTCACGGCACCACCACGTACCGCACAGAGTCAATGTATCAGAACGCCTGAAATTTCGGACGCAAGAACTCTTCGCCGTCCGATTTTTCGGACGTTTTGATGTGACTGCATGTCCGAAACGGCAATAATCAAAGCCACCACCGCTGCCATTTTGATTACCTCGCCGCCTCCATGACCATTGCCACAACCACGGCCGCTTTATCCAGCGGCCGTGTCACGACCTACTGGAACTCCAGACCTGCACAGAAATACGGCTTCTATGGGAGCCGCTTGCGCCCACTCTCGTTCATCCGTTGGCCGTTGGTGTCACTTTTATAACCTGTTGTTTCATGACGTATTGAAAGGTACCCCGGAGGAGGTGGCACAGGCACTAGACCTACAGTGGACAGGGCGGCCTGGGAGCCTTATCGTCTGCTCCATTCCAGAGATATACAGCAGGGGTGGTGAAACACCGGCTGCTGTTGTGCTCGCCAATGCCAAGATAAAGAAGTGGTGCCGGAGGACAGGAAACCGTTTTCTGGACTTAGGGAAGGGGGAGCTGTCGACTGGTTTACACAAAGGCTGCCTACACTATGACGAGGTGACAGCGCGGCAGGTCAGCCGAGTCATTGGCACAGTGGCAGCGCCTTTTTTAGGCCTTGAACATTGAGAAAAGACGACACAGGACTGGAGGGCACACCCTGACAGATGCCAGCCCAACCAGCCATCTGGAACCCCTCATTGGAGCAGGGCACAGAAGGAACCGCACCTGACAAGCCGAGGGGAGCGTTGGCATGGGGGCAGTACAGGTCGAGGTCAGAGAGGTCTAGCCCAGCTCATCGAGGAGGCCCTCGAGAATGTGCTGGCCAAAAAATGGCCCACTCTGTGAAAAACGTCCACAGTGCCAACGGAGGTGCGCGACTCAGCCCACAGCATCCAAATGTCCAATGGCGGAGGCGCAGAACTTGACACCCGAAACCAGGCACAGTATTGGTCGCCTTCCTTAACCTATATGGTGGCCGACGCTTAGCAAAATGGGAAGAGATCTACAGAGAAATGGAGGAAGAGGGCATCACGTTGTATGGAGTGGCGGAGACACATCTACGGGAACTGGAGAGATCCACTTAGGAACTGGGCTGGCTGTAACCGAGAAAGTACATCCCGGAAGGGTGGAGGCGGGGGGTTTCTGTGGCGAGAAGGCAGCATCTGGGCACCGCTCGAGGAGTCCTGTGTGCAACACACCTGGCTGTCCGGCTACATGCACGCAACACCAGTCTTAGCTTGTGTAGTTTACCTCAGTGTTTCTACGAATCAACAACCTGAGAACTTCAACGTCGTACAGTGCATCAAGCATGACATCAAACGCTGGGGCCACAGTCGGGAACTGCTGATCCTAGGCGACTTTAATGGCCACATTCAGGAGCTCGATGCTTACTACAACCACAATGGGAGGCTCATGCTCGAGCTGGCCCAGGAGCTTTCCCTTGAAATTGCAAACCTTCGGGCTGTCTGCGAGGGCACGTTTACATGGTGTGCGCGGGGCCAGAGCTTGTGCATCGATTATGCCCTCGTGTCGCTGAACCTCGGCAAAACCCTCCAGGATGTCCACATTGTTTAAGAAGGCCGGTACAGTTTGGGGAGCGACCACAACCGCCTCAGGCTGCGCTTTAAGGCATCCCCTTGGCGCCTACAGTCGAAGAAACGTGAACCTGCAGTGCGGTTTCTCCCTGAAGCGGCATATGAAGAAGTGGCCAACGAATTTGAACTAAGTCCCAGCCGTGAAGAAGCGGAGACCTACGAGCAGTACATTGACCAGCTCCGCCGGATCATGCGGAAACACGAGAAGATTGTCAATGCGGATCAAGGGGTTAGAAGGAAGAGCTGGTGGGACGGGGAAGTCCAGGCAGCACTGAAGGCTCGCCGAGCTGCCAACCGGAACCATCGCCACGCGGTTAAGAGTCCTCACAGCGAGGATGTCCAGGGGACATGGCAGGAATATCTCCACCGAAAACGGGAGATGCAGGCTATCACGCAACGGAAGATAGCAGCAGCCAACCACAAGACGCTCCAGGCAATCAAATCTGCAGGCACAGGAGCAGCAGTCAAATTCTGGACATGTGTGTCCCGCCTTGATGGCAAAGCTGCACAGCCTGAAGTTCGCACAGAGTCAACGGGGGCCAAAGAAAATGATCTCCACCGAGCCTTAGCTGACCATATCCGCCAACTATATGTGCCGCCACCACAGGGTTCACCCGCTGTGCCCCTCCCTGCCCCAGAGCGCTCAGGCTTGGCGGGTACCGACCATCAGACGTGGACAGTGTCTCGGAGTGCTGTTGACAGGGCAATCACGAGAATAGGTGCGCGCACTGCTCGAGGCCTTGACGGTATCCCGGTCAGACTTGTGACATGTCTCGGTACTAAATCACGATCACAGCTGGCTGATTTCTTCAGCAAAATTGTGGACGGTGGACCAATACCTATAGGCTGACTACGCGGCAAGGTGATCCTGCTCCCCAAAAGGGGTGGCGACTCTGGCCTTCTACGTGACTAGCGGCCACTTATAATCACTAACGTAGTGTATCGCGTGTTTGCCCAAGTGATAAAGGCTTGGATGACTGCGTGGGCTGAAGAAGGCGGGCACCTCACTGGATTGAAGAATGGTTTTCGGCCCGACCAACGGCTTGAGGACAACTTGCTTGTCCTGAGCCAATGTATAGAGGTCGCACGAAAGGAGGAACGTGGGTTGATTAGCTGCTTTCTTGGTGTGACGAAGGCCTATGACAGTGTCCCACACGAGCCATTGCTACGGCCTCTTGAGGCGATGGGGATGACGCCAACATGGACTGGCTTATCAGACGCCTCTATGCAGACAGCACAGTTGTAGCTACCCTGAACGGCGCCTACTCGAGTGAGGTAGTGGTGGGCAAGGGTTTAAAACAGGGTTGCCCACTCTTGCCCTTACTCTATATGCTGTATACCGCATGTGTAGAGCGCACGCTATTGGTCTCCAGGGTAGGCTTTGTGGTGGAGAGAACAAGCGATGGGCTCAGGGAGCAGCAAGTGTTGCCGGGGCTGGTATTTGCAGATGACATAGTGCTGCTGGCGGGGAACACTGGCGATCTGCAGACCGTCATCACCACCTGTGCCGAAGCCTTGGCGCCACTGGGACTGCAGTATAACACAAAGAAGTCGGCAGTGATTGCCTTCTCTGGCCCTGAGGCACCCGGCTCACTGACACTACCATATGGAGGACTACTGCCCCAGGCAACTGAGTATCAATACCTTGGTGTGAGCTTCAGCGCGCAACAAGATTATACGGCAAGCCATGAAAAGCGCCTGAGGGGAACATGCCAGCGGGCCAGCCAAATACTCCGCAGGAAGTGCCTGTGGGGATTCAATCGCTTCATTATGGTGCGAGAGCTGTGAAAAACAGTACACGTGCCTGCACTGACTTTTGCCAATATTGTATGCCCCACAGCGCAGACCTGAGAATGGCTGTAACGCAGCCAGCGCGCTGTAGGGAGACTGGCTATGGGCTGCCATGGCAATATGGGCAAATGAGGCAATCTAGGGTGACCTCGGTTGGTCCCGGTTTGAAGCGCGCGAGGCACGCAGCAAGCTGACGTACACCCATGAGCAAAAGTATGCGGACCACAGGGACGCCGAAGAAACGGAATTTCTTTCTAATTGCCAGGCATAAACGGAAACCGACTAGTGCACTAGAAAATCTGCAACGCCGAGTTTGGACTGCAGTCCTTAATATTATGTTGCACTCACTGGCAAAGGCTAAAATCAGTTTTATCGCGCAATCCCTGGTCCGTATACTTTTGCTCATGGGTGTACAAGGGCAGGTTGCGCCTGATGCAGCCACATCGCTGGGCATGGCACATGTTTGATTACATACACCGCAATGGCATCCGCACCAGGTGGACGAAAAGGCAGCAGCAGCTGTCCAAGAAATACGGCTTCTTCTTGAGCCCTGTACAGGAGGAGACCAAGAGAAAGTAAGCCAAAGCACTCGAGACCCTGTTGCGACAGACGGGGGCGGACACTTGGTGGCGAGAAATGGAGGGTAAGCCCACACTGAAACTCTATAGGGCATACAAACAAGAGATCCACGTGGATCCCCTCTACAACAACAGTGTAGCCAGCAGCCTCCTCTTCGAGGCACGAGCCAGCGCTCTCAGAACTCTGGTTTACCGCCGGCGCTTTGACGACAACGTGGAAAGCGCTATGTGCAGTGTGTGTGCTGCGGACGAAGAGACAATTGAACATTTGGTCCTGCACTGCACGTGCCTCACACAAGCACCTACAGATGGCGCCACACTATCGCTAGCGCTTGGCTTCTCCCCAGCGTTCCATCTAGCGGTGGTGACCAAGTGGCTACAACCAAGAATCGCCTCAATGAGTGGTGGGCCATAGTGCGCGCACATTAACGGCCAAACATTGATATTGATCGACATTGATAGTGTGTGTGAATGCATGTGTGACTGTGCTTATGTGTGCATGTACGTGATTGTTACCTACCAAGGCCAGGGCATCGCTACTTTTTCATATGGCGACGCCCACCCGTTACAAAGGGCGAGGCCACTAAATACAATCCAATCCAATCCGTTTATAACCTGTTAAGGGGGGAGAAAGAATTCACTCGTATAGACGGTTGACCATTACATCGGTAATATACAGGCTAGCAATGCAGGCAATCAAATTAAAGCTTCAAGCATGGGCAGAGAATAATGGCATTTTGGGAGAACTTCCGAATGGCTTCAGAATAAGCAGGCATTTAAGTGATAACTTATTTGTTCTTATTCAGTGTATTGAAATATCAAAAGTAGAAAGCAGACCGTTATATGTGGCCTTTTTAGACATTACAGGAGCCTATGACAACGTAGACTGCAACATTTTGTGGGATATTCTGGAAGGGGAAGGCTTGGGTGCTGATTGTCTACAGTTCTTGAGAGAGATTTACCTAGAAAATACCGTTTGCATTGAATGGGAAGGGATGAAGAGCGAGCAGAAAGTTCATATCAACAAGGGGCTGAGGCAGGGGTGCCCTTTATCCCCACTGCTGTTTATGATGTACATGGTGAGGATGGAGAGGGCGCTAGAAGGAAGTAATATCGGTTTTAATCTCCCGTGTTTGTTATTGAAAGAATTCGCTGCTGTCAGCGATGGCCCGGACTCCGCCTTTGTGGTCTAGAAGCTTGGAAAGCATGGTGTGTTGCATAATGCCGGTTCCCGAAAGTCAGCTTCGCCTCTGTACAAAAATCTTGGTGAAGCCAGTGCCTCCTCTAGTGAAGCATACGCAAAAGTATTGCAGTGAAGCATAACAGGCCTTCAGAGCGTTTTTGAATGTGCCTGTGGCGGTTTGAGCCTTTAAGGGCAGTAAATGACATGCATTTATTTTTTCCAGCTGGCCGATTTTTCGACGTTTTCGTTGCCCCTAGGGAGTTCGAATAATCAGACGTGGACTGTGCAACTGACCAAGAAGATGCTTCAAATGGTCTGTGGGGTGAACGAGTGGTGGAAGGAGGACAAGAACAGAAAGGACCTATGCATTGAGGAATGAACGGGAAAGGAAGCGCGCTGCCGCTGTTTTGAAGGAGCTTGAGCTCAAAAAACGAAGTGTTGGCTGATGCCGAGATGCAGGTGTCCCTCATCCAAACCAAAATAAACTCTTTAAAGCAGTAAAACACAACACTGAGGCATCGTGCGCGGGCTGAGAGTATGTCAGGACAGTTGAGGTTGACATACGAGCTGTTGAGAGAGAATCTCAATTGTGACAAAGTTTCTATCGGTTGATAGAAATGTCATATTCAAAAATATTTGCTTCTGTATGCATCTCCTTTTTATTTGTATTTGAGAATATCCAACTCGATTTGCAATTTTTTCAAAGACATTTTATTTGCTGTGCATTTTACTAACCCCTCCCTTCTATTCTCTTTTTGAATAACATAAACACTACTGCTTAGTATTCAAATTGGACGAAGTCGTTTTTTTAAATGATTTTTTTCATATGCTTACTAGAGTGACAGCATCGGGCGATATGGTTTCAGCCCGCGGTCTTGACATAAAACATAGTTCTGCGTCGCTCAGGGAATTTTGCAGAGGCACTCAGGGAAAACCTGGAAAACTCTGGGAATTTGGAAATGTCAATTTGGTAGACACCCTGATTATGTGCAGCAAGATTCCTGGAGTGACGGGCCAATAATCTAAGTTACTGTTCGGCTGAAGTCTGGCTTTGTATGCAGCTGAAATGTCTGATGTGAAGGTACTTTGGCATAGGCATAGCGTAAGACAAAGGACAGCCAAGACCTGCAAGCCAGGCTGGGTTTGCTAGTTTGCCTAAGCACAAGCAAATGTGTGCAGAGGCTTGGCGTGTGTGCGAAACCGCACTGCCATTGTGCAGCAGCATGCCTCTTCATTTCCATTCCCCCCCATACAACATTGCAAGATCATTGCAAAAACATCACAAAATTGCTGCTAAACGTGCTCTGGTGATGTTTGTTAAGATAGCTCAGAAAAATGTGGCAAGTGTGAATAAATCTAAGGTTACGCATCATTATAAAATTACTCATCATTTATCAAGGCTATAACCGGCTTGGATTTGCCCAAAAGTCTGCAGTAACATTACTTATGAGCAAAGCAAACACAAGAGTCATCTGGGCTTATTAACCCAACTTGAAGCCATTAAAGGGGTGTATATAAAGTTCACTGGGAAATATTCATGTGGCAGCTTATAATAAGTGCAAGTAAAGAAGACGTTTTGCGACAGTATGGCTGCAAATTATAGGTGGTGTATAAAACAGACCATTAATGTCCTGATTAGCCAATGCCAGTGGGTGTTTCGAAGTCGGCTGTTGACTATCCTTGCCTTTGGTATTCTAAATTTTATGAAGTAGAACAATTTCTGCTTTTTCAATGCATTTGAGCTCACGCATAGCGTGCTTTGCTTTATAAAGGCAAGTAGCTATATTGTTGTGTATCAAAGCATTGTCTTTGAGATTATGCAAAAATGGAATGCTGAAATCTCAGATGCTATACAAAATGCGATGCACAGCGAGAATTTTGCCACAGTAGTATGAAATTGTGCAGTGTTTAACAATTGTGTAATGCTTTCATATATCACCTCCTGACCTGCTTCACTACTGCACGCAAGCCCTGGCACCTATGTAAAGCCCTTTCTACATTTATTCCCCCCTTTTTTTTTGTGCTAGCTCTCATTGGTTTCCATTACTCTGAGTAAGTCATCACAGAGAATCGCGATGTTGGCACTACAAGAAATCGCAAGTGTAGTGGTTTCTGTGCTTTGAATAGACAAGGAGACGCATCTCTTTTATTCAAACAAATTTGTAGCACGCTAAAGGTTTTCAAGGCCGTGTGGTTGCAGTATTTGCCTGGCATCTGACTCTTATTATACCTTGAATGTAGACACATTTTCAGTCATGTTGCTGTCTTCAATACTTCCAGCATAGTAACCAAGATTAGTCGAAATAAGCAGTGAAATACAGTAGAACCTCGTTTGTACGTTTTAGAATAAAAGGCGAGGAATATGCACTAACCGGGAAAACATACGATCCGATGCAACTAAAAGATTTGATGGACTCAACTGCACTTGACATCTAGGTAATGCGAACCGTTGAATCACGCAGCACAAGACGCCGATGCGCGTCGAGCTGATGGGGCTCCGTTGACCAGAGATGTGTTTTGTTTTCCTATTGTGTAGTGTTTTGAGATGGCGATCGGAAACGAAACAAAATCGAGCTGGTGGGTGCCACCGGAATAAAACGTGGTGCTAAAAGCGTGCAGTACGCTTCCAATGGCACTACGCCCCACGCGCTGTAAAACAGATGGATGAAGATGTTTATCACAATAGGGTTGGCGGCGATAGCTGTGAATGCGGCGTGCGACGACTCGCGAAGAAATTTGCTGATACTGGAATAAGAAACGGAGTGCGCGCCGCCGTTTTCACGTGAGACAGGCGGGCAAGTGCATATATTGCAGTGCAGCTTCCACGGCGGTGGGCAGCTACTATACTAGATCGTGTGCAGCTCGTGCATTTGCTTGTTTACGTGGGATTTAGTGGCTGGAAAACGTATTATACAATCGCAGTTGGGCGATGTAGTGAACGTTGGTGCGAAAAAATAGTGTTTTCTGGGAACATATGAACAGGTAAAATATATGCGTAACTCTCCTGGGTCTCTTTTTTTTTTGTTATCGCAAACGTTGGCGCTGGGAAATTGTACGCAATGGGATCGTATCAATGAGGTTCTACAGTATTTATTAAAAATCTTTGCACAGTGGAACAAGGCTGCATGGGTGAATTATTGTTCATCAAAGTAAATGAAATATGAGGGTCGTTTGATAAGTATGAAAAATACAAGAGATGGCGCTACAAATCTGTTTTCTTCAAGGTGGCGCACGAGAAGCACCCTTTATATGATGGCAGAACTTGTTTACGCTGGTAGCGACAGTTATTTATTCTATGGTAAGCTACTGACAGCCTTGGGCACTGAGCTGTGTGGTGATTCCTGCCAAAATCGAAAAAGGTGAATTTCGAGCAGTGATCAAACATTTTTATTTAAAACACTGGATGGCTGCCCAAATTAAAGTCGATTTGAAGGAAGTTCATGGAGACTCTGCACCATCGCTGAAGACCATTTACTAATGGATAAATAAATTCAAACGTGGCTGAACTTCGACGTAAGATCAAGTACATCCTGGGTGTCCAGTGGACGTCACCACGCCAGACATATGGTATCGAAAATTCATGGAATTGTCATGGAAGACTGCCAAGTGAAGGTACATGAGATAGCTGAAATTGTAGGCATCTCGGCAGAGAGTTCACAATATTCTTCATGAGAAATTGCAGATGTAGAAGGTCTGTGCACGTTAATTGGGTACCGCGACTGCTGACGATTGACCAAAGGCGCATGAGGGCAGACATCTCGAAGCAGTGTTTAAAGGCGCTTGATTGCAATCTGCATAACTTTTGGTGTCGATTTGTGGCAGTTGACGAGATGCGGATACATCGTTACACTCCAGAGTCTCAACAGCAGTCAAAGCAATAGACTGGGCCTGAAGAAGGTGCTCCAAGAAAGGCAAACACCGTTTGTTCATCCGGAAAGGTGATGGCGACTGTCTTTTGGGATCCACACCTTTGCAAACTACTTACAAAATAGCAAAATGATAACAAGACCATATTATGCAACATTCCCAGATCAATTGAAAAAATAATTGCGCACTAAACTATCTGGGTTAGCATGGAAACAACTCCTTTTTCACCAAGACAATGCTCTGTCCCACAGATCGCTTGTTGAAATGGCCATATTACACGAGTTTGGCTTCGAGGTTGTGCCTCATCCACCCTATTCTCCGGATTTGGCCCCACACAACCTTTTTCCTTTTTCCAAACATGAAGACTTGGCTGGGTGGAAAGAAATTTTCTTCAGATGAAGAGGTTATCTCAGTGGTAAATGTCTTATTCAAGGGCCTCGAGCCGCTCTTTCTTTCTGGAAGGGAACTATGTTGAAAAATATTGTTTTCTGCAAACATGGTATCTTTAATTGCTTTTTACCACACTTATCAAACGACTCTCGCTGAAAAATTTCACGTCAGAACTGCAATATATCTATCTTGATTCAAAGCTTGTACTTGTGCATTTGCAGGTTTTCTGATACAAATTACTCATCAATAATAATAGTTTTGCTTTTCATAAATTTTAGGAACTTGTCAGTGCAATATAAAACTTTTTTCTTGCCAAACATAATGGTGAAAACACAGGAACAAGCAGATTGTGGCAAGTATGTAGCAACCAATGAGTGCCATCTTGGGCTGTGGTGTGGATCCTCTCTTAACCCCTCAAGCTGTCCAAAACAGCTTTTTTTTAGCTGGTCATCTATAGCACTGCTTTGTTGCTGTTTGCTGCAAATTCAAATTCATACCAAGAATGCCTTTAACTGTGGACTGACACCGAGTATTTGCACCTATTTTGTTACACTTCATGCGTAAATACCACATGCTATAAATATGAGTCTGACATTGTGGACCAAGACTCAAACAACTTTTTCTTCTCTAATCAACACGGATTCAGAAAATATTTTTCTTGCGACACACAATTATGGGAATTTACCACCGACTTACACTTCAGCATGGATGCCAATAAACAAACTGATTGCATGTTCCTTGATTTTTCTAAAGCTTTCGATCGCATAGCTCATGGTCGACTAATATCCAAATTATCAGCCCTTAGACTAGACTCGCTTACATTAACTTGGATCCGGAATTTCCTTTTTCACCATCAACAGTTCACAGAGGTTAATAACTTCTCCTCTCCCCGTTGCCATGTATCTTCCGGTGTTCCTCAGGGAAGTGTTCTAGGGCCTCTTTTATTTTTGATCTATATTAATGACCTACCGCTTAATATATCATCATGCATGCGCTTATTTGCAGATGATTGTACCATATATCGTACAATTACGGATCTCGAAGACCACGTCGCTGTGCAAAATGACCTTAACATTATTTCTGATTGGTGCAAAATCTGGCTTATGTCCCTTAACCTATCCAAATGCAGGCTCATAACCTCCAGTCGCAAACGCAATAATTCTAACTTTACATATGTCTTGGATACTATACCTGTATCCCAAGTTCCATCATATAAGTACCTAGGCGTGCATCTAACACATGATCTTTCCTGGGCCTTACACATTACCACCATTTGCACCAAGGCTTCCAGAACTTTGGGTTACTTACGTCGTAATTTACGAAACTGCCCGACCAATGTCTGTAAACTTGCCTACCTAACATACGTCCATCCTCAACTAGAGTTCGCATCATCAATCTGGTCTCCTCATCAAAAATATCTAATTTCTATGATAGAAGCGATACAAAACCGTGCTGCTCGTTTCATCTCTCAAAAATACAGCCATCATCTCAGCATAACTCAAATAAAAACTGATAATACTCTCGAATCCTTAGGCACCCGTCGTTCTGTTGCTATCGTTTGTTTGCTACACAAGTATACAAATCTTTACCCCTAGAATCCCCCGTGTGCATGTCCAATCGATTGAACAACCATCGCTCTTTCAAGCGCATCTACGGCCACACGCAAGCATTCAACTCATCGACAATGCCCAGAGCAATAACATTATGGAATGATCTTCCCAACGAAATTGTTTCAGTAACCGATCACGCATCGTTCCGCAACCAAGTGTACCAACTTTATACATCTTAAATACTGTAACCATGTTTCGTTGTGATTACGTGGGGGTGTATTGTCGCCATTTTTCTTTTCTTTTTTAGCGTACCAGTTGTTGTTGTGCACTTATCGCCTGCCCATTGAACAGGCTGTCTCCCCCTTGTGTATCTTACATTCTTGCCTTATCGCGCCTTTGCAAACAATAACCTTTTTTGTAACTATAGTGTACTTGTGTCATGTTACCCTTTCTTTTATTTATTTGTACTATGTAACCATATTGTATTGTTTGATCTGCGTTGCTTCTGTTAAACTTGTGTTTGATTCAATCGCCCCCCTTACTCAATGTTCCTGATGGAACCTGTAAGGAAACCTGAATAAAAAAAAAATAAGATTCAAGCTTGAACTAGTTGACATTGAGATCCTAATGCTGAGTGAAAAACATGGAACTTCACTTTGTTTGCTTACATGTGTACATGTTACATGTATACACACACACTGCCAGGAATGCTCTTATGGTGCATAGGGGAAAATGGTCACTGTCACAATTAAAGGCTAGAGGTAGTTGGCGGTAGTGGTGGTGGAAAACATTTATTAAAACTTGAGCCTTATATGCAACCTACGAATGGGTTGGTTCTAGATCTCGTAGTGTGGCTGTGAGCTTGTGAACCTCGGAGACTCTCAAAGTCCAGCCCACCAGCTACTTTTGTGCAGCCAGGTCGGAGCTGGACACTGAAATCTACCATTTCTCTAGGTCTGTTAATTACCAATCGGATGGTGGTTGGAACTTGGAGCAAATGTGGAGAATATAATGGAAGCCTCCTCTGGGGGCACTGCATAGGGTGCATTCCGGTGAATATAGGCCTGGGTGTACTAGAGCTAAGTGAGCTGGGGATGCGCAGGATTAGAGCTGCCTCCAGGTCACTTGTTCTAGAGGAGCACATGTCTAACATGCACAAGGCAGTGAAAGGGCATTCAGAAATTCGAATGTGAGCCACTTTTTCGAACCACAGAAGTAATGCACAAGACATGCTTTTTGCCGCAAGTTAACACACACAAAAGGAAGACACATAAAGACAACATGGGCGGCACTTCCAACTGGTTTACAGCCACTCGTGTTGCCTTTGTGTGTCTTCCTTTTGTGTGTGTCAACTTGCGGCAAAAAACATATGTCTTTCAGCAAGCACCAACTAGGCCAACAAGCAGTTCTAATGCACAAGAGTAGAGAAGTCGCACAGCTCTTTGTTTAAGCCAGAATTATGTTATTGGATGACAAGTTTGTAAGCACACTGTCCAGGGCTGTCTCCAATAAAGAATGCCCCTTCATGGACAAAGATAATCCAGGCTCCAGTGGCGGCTTGAACAATATAATTTCATATTCTGCCCATATTGTCATGCTTTTTACTGCCTTTTCAGTTTATTTACGCTGTGGCATGTGTGTGTGTGCATGTGTTATGTAGCTAGATATATATATTGACCCTATTCGCAGAGTGGTTTGCCCTAGAGAAACGAGATGGCGCTTCCGGCACCGTGCCGTCCATTGCCTTAGCGAAAGCATATGAACACGAAACCATTACTTTGTCTGCCCTACTACTGTACAATCAGCTGACGGAAATGCAACTGGGTGTTCGTTAACGCACTGTGCTCCATTCATGCTGCAAAATGTGGAATGGTAGAGGGAAGGTGTGTGCAGTGGTTGGCTGCGAAAATAGTGACTGCAATGTTACAAAATGGAATTAATACGTGATTAAGTCCATGGACAGCTGCTACATAAGGAATGCCTGTGTTGCCAGCCACCATTCATGATACATGGCTTTCCTTGCGAATAAAAAAATTCACACTTCTGCCAGTGTTGTATAGTAAACCTTTAAAGAAAGGACTTCAACCACAGAACATTGGCAAGAATGAGTGTCGCTTGTTATGCAGTGACAGAGAGAGTGGCACCGCTTCCTGGCATAGTACATTTCTCGCACTCTTATCTACATGCATCCAATCCAACGCATGTAAAGTTACGGCCACCATATCGCCCACGTATCAAGAAAAAACGAATGGGCTCACTGTTAAATCAATGCTCTGAAGCCTGGCTGACAGCGACTTACACAGACTACACACGAATGTTCAAAGCAGAATGTTTCATGACAGTCTGCACGGTAAGCAAGTGACTAGCGATATTGTTACGTAGGAAGACGCAGACGAAAAGCTATGTACAAGTATATTTACAAGAAAATGCGCTGCGTTTGGCCAAGAGGCAACAGCCCGCGCTAGCTTCTAATTGTCGTCGTCGTCTTCTTACTGCTCAGCTCTTCGTCATTGGAAATACTATCCCGTAGCACTACCCCCGGCGGCAAAAGCGCCGTCCCGGAGCGACTAAAGGCCGGAGTCTGAAGCAGTGTAGTAGGTCCTGAGCCTACTGACGTGCACGACATCACTAGATGCCAGAGTAGATGACGAGGTTGAGCTCACAGGAGCAATTTCGTACGTCACAGGCGTCACCTGGCGCAGCACACGGTAGGGCCCTGTGTATCGCGAAAGGAGCTTTTGCGAAAGTCCGACGTGACGAGAGGGCGACCACAGGAGCACGAGTGCATCAGGCGAAAACAGCACATCACAGTGGCGGGCGTTGTAGTGACGCTGCTGCGTGGTTTGCGAGTCCGTCAGTCGAGCACGGGCAAGCTGGCATGCATGGTCGGCGAGGGCGATGGCGTCGCGCGCATACTCGGTTGTTGAGATTGCAGCAGAAGGAAGTACTGTGTCAAGGGGCAAGGTCGGTTCGCAACCGTAAAGTAGATAAAATGGAGAAAATCCCGCGGTGTCGTGCCGGGAAGAATTATAAGCAAATGTGATGTAAGGTAGGGCAACGTCCCAGTCGTGGTGGTCCTTCGAAACGTACTTGGACAGCATGTCGATAAGAGTACGGTTTAACCGCTCTGTCAGGCCATTGGTTTGAGGATGGTATGAGGTAGTCAGTTTGTGTTGAATAGAGCAGGAACGCACAATGTCGGCAATAACTTTCGAGAGGAAGTTACGACCACAGTCAGTAAGCAGCTGTCGCGGGGCGCCATGCACTAAGATAATGTGATGCAAGAGAAAGTCCGCAACGTCAGTGGCGCAACTGGTAGGGAGAGCCCGCGTGATAGCGTATCGGGTGGCGTAATCAGTTGCAACGGCTACCCATTTGTTCCTAGAGGATGACGTGGGAAATGGACCAAGGAGGTCTAATCCAATACGAAAGAACGGTTCCACAGGGACGGTGATCGGCTGGAGATGACCGGAAGGTAGCACCTGAGGTGTTTTCCGACGCTGGCAGGGATCACAGGCAGCAACATAGCGTCGGACGGAGCGAGCAAGACCAGGCCAATAGAAGCGGCGACGGACGCGGTCGTACGTGCGGGTTACCCCAAGATGTCCTGCAGTGGGTGCGTCATGCATCTCAAAGAGCACAGTCTGTCGTAGATGTTTTGACACGACAAGAAGAAGATCAGGGCCATCAGGGAGGAAGTTCCTTCGGTACAGAATGCCGCCTTGGAGGAAATATCGGCGAACGGATGCGTCGGTAGGTGTAGAGCGCAGACGCTCGATGAGTACTCGCAGCGATAGGTCTCGGTACTGCTCATCGGTGATGTTAGCGAAGGCAGCCACAGAGAAAGTGCCATCGCCGGTACTACTGTCGGCGGCGTCAGGCTCGTCTACCGGGTAGCGAGACAGGCAGTCAGCGTCCTTGTGCAGTCGGCCAGATTTGTAGGTGACAGAGAACGAATATTCTTGGAGGGGTAAGGCCCAGCAACCAAGTCTTCCTGTAGGGTCTTTCAATGAGTATAACCAGCAAAGCGCGTGATGGTCCGTGACAACGGAAAAGGGTCGGCCATATAAGTATGGGCGGAACTTCGCAACCGCCCAAACTAGGGCCAGACACTCACGCTCAGTGATGGAATAGTTGCGCTCCGCAGGCGAGAGGAGCCTGCTGGCATAAGCGATAACACGGTCGTGGCCACGCTGGCGTTGTGCCAGTACTGCGCAAATTCCATGACCGCTGGCATCAGTACGGACTTCGGTAGGCGCAGAAGGATCGAAATGGGCCAGAACGGGAGGCGTTGTGAGAAGGTCGATTAGAAGCGAGAATGCAGAGGCCTCGTTATCGCCCCACTGGAAAGTGGCGTCTTTTTTCAAAAGCTCGGTTAGTGGTCGTGCTATGGCCGCGAAATTTCTCACAAAACGGCGGAAGTACGAGCCAAAGCCGATGAAGCTGCGCGCATCCTTGACACACTTTGGAACAGGGAAGTGCGTAACAGCATGAATGTTGCCTGGGTCCGGTTGCACTCCGTTCGCGTCAACGAGATGTCCAACGACGCTGGCGACGGCCAAATTGGCACTTCGATGCGTTGAGTTGCAGACCGGCTCGCCGAAAAACGTCCAGGACTGCTGAGAGGCGCTCGAGGTGCGTAGCGAATGTTAGGGAGAATACGATAACGTCGTCCAAGTAGCACAGGCACGTGGACCATTTGAAACCGTGAAGAAGGGAGTCCATCATGCGTTCAAAAGTGGCAGGAGCGTTACATAGACCGAACGGCATCACTTTGAATTGATAAAGACCGTCGGGTGTTACAAAGGCAGTCTTCTCGCAGTCGAGATCGTCCACGGCAATCTGCCAATAGCCGGAGCGAAGCTCAATAGAGGAGAAATAGCGAGCACCGTGGAGGCAGTCAAGGGCGTCATCAATCCGAGGTAGGGGATACACGTCCTTTTTGGTAACCCTGTTAAGGTGCCGATAATCCACGCAAAAGCGCCATGAGCCATCCTTCTTTTTTACCAGCACAACAGGTGACGCCCATGGACTACATGACGGTTCAATAATGTTCTTGGCAAACATTTTGCGAACTTCGGTGTGAATAACTTGACGCTCAGCCGGTGATACTCGATACGGGCGGCGATGAATAGGAGGGGCATCGCCGGTATTAATGCGATGTTTGACAGCTGTTGTTTGGGCCAAAGGATGATCGTTAAAGTAACAAATATGTTGGTAGGAAAACAGAACGCGGTAGAGCGCACGAGCATGCTCGAAAGGCATGTCGGGTGCAATCATTTTCTGTAAGTCGGCGATGGTACAAGTTGTCGACTGAGATGGTAGAGGAGGATCGGCTGAATTGTCGTCTACCTCAATAGATGCTACAGAGTGATCCTCGAATGAGCAAAGTTCGGCCAGAGACATCCCGCGTGGCAGCACTTGTGTCGTCAAGCCAAAATTGACCACTGGCAGGCAGACGCAATTCGCCGTAACAGATAAAACTGTGTGAGGTACTGTGATCCCGTGTGTAAGGAGGACGTCTTGCATAGGAGCCGCGATGTAGTGACCGTCGGGGACTGGTGGGGATGACACGAAGTCAACGTAAGTCAGTGCCGAAGGTGGCAAGCGAACGAAGTCGACGGAACTGAGGCGAGTAGGGTGTTGTTCAGCGGGATCCAGAACAGGCAGGTCGAGGCGGAGAGTACTGGCGGAGCAATCGATGAGAGCAGAATGTGCGGAGAGGAAGTCTAAGCCGAGGATGATGTCGTGGGGACAGTGAGCGATGACTGTGAATAGCACGATTGTTGAGCGATCGGCGAAGGAGACGCGGGCGGTACACATACCTATTACGGGGGCTGTTCCGCCATCGGCGACACGGACAACAGGCGTCGTGGCGGGCGTGATAATTTTCTTGAGCCGGTTACGAAGGTCAGCGCTAATTACGGACAAATACGCCCCAGTGTCTATGAGTGCAGACACAGAAACACCGTCGACTTGCACGTCAAGAAGGTTCAGATGAGTGGGCAACGTCAGTAGAGGATTTGGCGGCGTATGGAGCAATGCAGTGTCACCTCGAGGCGCTGCATTGTCTAGTTTTCTGGCTGGGAGCGGCGTCCGAAGGGAGTCGGCGAATAGGAGCGACGGGGCTGAGGAAAGCGAGATTGTCGTCGTTGGGGCGAAGGCGAACGAGAATAGGAGCGGTTCGGTGCAGGAGAATCAGCGGTGGCGTTATCGGAGCGTGCGGCATAGGGACGAGAAGAGCCACCTAGAGGGCGAGAGTAGGCAGTATAAGTAGGCTGGGTCGGGGAACTGCAGCGACTGCGACAATGCCAAGCAATGTGCCCGATTTGATGGCAGTGGAAACAAATGGGCTTGTCGTCAGTAGTGTGCCATTCAGATGGGTTGCGGAAACGTGGTGGGTAAGAAGATGCGGGACGAGGCGGAATCGAAGAAGCTGGGCTGGTATCAGGACGAGGGGCCGAGCAGATGGTGTGAAGACCCATGTTTTCGAACTCTTGGCGGACAACTGCCTGGATCAGTGAGATCGTGACTGCAGATGTGTTGGTGGGACTGGAGTCGAAGGCAGCCGGATAGGCAGCCTCGATCTCACGTCGGACGATCCTGGTAACATTGGCAGTGTTGTTGGGACGAGGAGTGTCGTCACAGGAAGATGTCGTTGGGGTGTTGGGCAGACGGGCAAAATGCTGGTCAATACGTCGGCTTTTAGCGAGTTCCAGGCGGCGGCACTCTTTTATAACAGAATCCACCGTCGCTACGTTGTTGCAAACGAGCAAGTTGAAGGCGTCATCAGCAATGCCTTTGAGGATGTGGGCAACCTTGTCGGACTCAGTCATGTGGGTGTCAACTTTGCGGCACAGAGCCAGGACGTCCTGAATGTACGTGACGTAGGGCTCTGTTGACGTCTGCACACGGCCGGAAAGCGCCTTCTGCGCGGCAAGTTGGTGACCGTAAGGGTTGCCGAACAAGTCTCGAAGCTGTCTCTTAAGTGAATCCCAACTGGTGAGCTCATCTTCGTGCGTGCGATACCAAACTCTAGGTGTGCCACCGAGGTAAAAGACCACGTTGGCGAGCATAATAGTAGGGTCCCACCGGTTATTGCGGCTGACGTGTTCATACAGGCTGATCCATTCATCGACGTCTTCCCCATCTTTGCCCGAGAATACGCCAGGATCACGGGGAGCGGGGAGAGTGATGTAGGTCGTCGAGGTGGCAGCAGGTGTCGGAGCCGGTGGAGTCGGGTTGTCGTCGCCGGGAGCCATGAAGGAAGGCTCGACGTACCATCCACTGCGAAGCTCCGTGACGAGGTACATTGAACGTCCACCTCCACCAGATATGTTATGTAGGAAGACGCAGACGAAAAGCTATGTACAAGTATATTTACAAGAAAATACGCTGCGCTTGGCCAAGAGGCAACAGCCCGCTATTTTCTAATCGTCGTCGTCGTCTTCTTGCTGCTCGGCTCTTCGTCATTGGAAATACCATCCCGTAGCAATATGACATGCTTGCTACAAAGCTGTTACAAAGTACGGATCATCTATGTCTCTATGTTTCAAGCCTTTGTGCACAGCAAGGAAAAATCTTTCGGTATTGAGCACACCCACGAGCGATTATACAGAAAATAAACAATCAAATAGTGACCGCACTGAATAGCTTTATGGAGTTCAACAAAACAGACTGGTGGGCTAGTTTGTATTGCATGTTAATAGTTTTTAGCGCAAAGAAATGCGCTAATGGCACACAGGACACAGTGCTGTGTCCTGTGTGCCATTAGCTATTAACTACTAATTTTACTGTTACTATTAGCTTTACGGAGTCAGCTGGAAACATGACAAGCTGCTGCTTCAAAGTGATTGCCAAATAAAGAATGAAGAGCAAGCCCACTGATGCTGATTTAATTCAAAAGCAGAAAGTCGGGACAGCTTGGAATACATTTCTAGCCTCGCTTTTAGTACAAGCACTATATATGCTGCTTGCGCTGTTTACACAAGGTGTAAAGAGCACCGAAAGTGCTTACCTGTACATGTCCTCTGAAGCTGAGGCCAAAGCTTTGTGTCGTCCACCCAATCACCATCTACAACATCCGCAGTAACAGAGATTGCTGAGCTGCACCAGGGTATCATACTAATCCATTGTAAACAGATGCAACGAAGGCAGCCAAGGCAAGCAATGGACGTACCACTACGTGATCAAACATGGCGGTGCCCATGAGAGCTCCGTGAAAACAGTCAATACACATATGCGTATGAGCAAATAAAGTGAAGTTGTTAGTCAGCGGCTGTGTGTGTCTTACGTGCTCCTTCCATCCATAATTTTTTGCACTACTCTACCATTCTTAATACGATCATGGCTGTGTTCCCAGTCCTAATAATATAGCAAGTGTGCTAAAGCCTGTGCATTTATACAGATTCCTCGTGTAGCGATTTGGCAAAATGTTGTGTCATCTAATTTGTTGTGCCACATGCACAATACCTTCTTTAATGTAGAGGCTCATGCATTATACCGCAGCCTTTACTGGCAGCTCCCTGAGCAAATGCAACTTAGCCAGTGCATTTTTAGAAATAAAATTATGCTTTCCCAATCTTCGCTGCTGCACGTGGCAATGGCCACTTCCACCAGTTCAAGTCAGTCATGTATTGCATCATCAGTTGTCTTCACAACTGTGTAAACATGTACAAATTTGATGACAGTTTCAATCACAGCATCACGAACTATCAGCACTAAGATACACTGATTCACTTCATCTGTTGTTTGTAGTCGTGAGCTTGTGTACCATCCTTGTTTTGATTATCTGCATAATTTCTCAACAAATAAATTCTCCACTTGTATAAAGCAGACTTTAAATGTAAATTCTCTCGCCAAATAATAAATTACATCCTACTTTGCAAACAATAAAAAAAGGCATCTTAAAGTTATATTTTGAGGTTACCCCTTTTAGTACTGTACACTGTTTCTCATGGGAAAGTATTGTATCGAGTGCATGTGTTGAAGATAGCATACACACTCAGCTAATCTACAATGAAGTTTATGTTCACTTACAGTGTAATGGTGGGTTCACTCCATATTTCAAGAAGAAATGTTTTCTTCAAGAACAGAAAATAACAGTGACATGTTTACAAGGGTTGCACACAAGGCTATTTTCACCAAAGATATTGAAATGTTTAGCCAGTTCAATATGTACAGCAATGAAAGATTGTAAAGATGCATGTGGGTTTCTAAAGGAGCGGCAAAGATAGCTGTACGCAGTGGTCCTCAACACTCAGTCATTACAAGGACAGTAAGGTACCAGCTTGGGTCATGTTCCATACTGAAAACAGTGCAAAAGACATGAGTGACAATGACATGGGTAACATGACAACACAGTTTCTCAGTCGTCTGTGCCTTTTGCACTGTTTCAGTAGTGATTACTGGGGCAACTGAGATTTTTCACGTACAAGCACTCCACATCATTACATACAAATGAATGGCCAGCAGTGCTGACTTGTACTCTCATACAGTTTGACAAATTTTAATTTAGGGTGGTGAGCATTGTTTGTGAAACAACTTGCACAAAATGATAGCACCTCTCTGTTCTTGGAATTGTGAATGCTGTAAATATGCCATTTTTCATAAATGAGCATTCCGTCACCTCAGCTAAACACTTATTTAGTTCAACTCGCAGCTCACGAAACACTGAGAGGTGAGCATGGGGAAATGCTGTGAACAGCCATGCCATCTGCTAGCGCAACAATTCAGGTTTTGCAACACTACCATCAACAGTGTTGCTAATAACAGTGCCTGTGGCAGTGGAAAATGGCTTTACTGTTCTGTAGAACATCACCTCCTCCTTGCAGAAACCATGAAGGCGAGCAATATTCAGGTTTAATGGCAAACCACCTCTCAAGCTTGGTGATAAGTCAAGCTGAGAGACATTCTAAGCATATTCAACTGCTTTTCCTGTTGCCTTGCTTGGCCAAGAATATGGGAAAAAGAAAGTCAACGTACGCAGACGGGAAATAGTAAATGACGTAAGTTTCACCATAATCTGTCATAATGATTGTCCTTAGAACATCACTGGCCTGGAAGCCTTTTGCAGTTGTGAAATGGAGTCCACTGGGCTAGCGCAGTAAAGTGTGCACTATTAGAGATCAATATATAAGCGGCATTCTTTGGTGCAAAATTGAAGCTCCGTTTTCTCTGCTCACACCATGCACAAATAAAAGAGTAGGCAAAACATGCAACAAACATTTCCCTGCACATGTGTAGCCTGAATAAAGCATAGAGAATGCATGATTCACGATTGTAATCCCTAACTACTTACTATAGCTTTGTGACTGGGGTCCCTCTCAAATCTTGGGACGATAAAATGTGATTCTGATACTTTGAGGATCTTGTCATTCCCTCCTCAGCCTGCAGATGGCAAAGGCTAGTGTGTTACTAGCATGCACTTGATATTGGCATCTGGAGCACAAACATCACAAGCCACATGCTGCAGCACACAAGGCTGGGCTGAGACCCACACAAATGTAATGTGAGCACTGCACATTAAAAGAATAAGCGCTGCCCTGTGTTTCAAATCATCTGAGCGATAAGAGTGAGAGCTGGCCTAGTTGGTTCTGGTCGAGACCATAGGTTGAAACAAACAAACTATCAGTTGTAAGTGTAACATTCGTATTCCCTTTGCTCATCCTTGTTACAACAAAGTTTAGCTGACCTGGCTAAGTCACCATTACCTTAGCAACGTGTGCTGCAGTTGGTGAAAAGGACACTTGACAGAGGGCACAGCAATACCATAGCCAATGCTGTGCTGCAGTTCTTCCAATCTTCTTTGTCCCTTTTCTGTAAACACATTTGTTCAAAGTATTCTTTTCACCAAGAAAAAGCCAGCAGCCCAACTGAGCACAAAGCTGAAGTTGCAAGATGTGCAGCAAGTGATGCTTTGAGTTGTCAATTGAAGATTGTGCAGCTGTGTGCACTACTGTGTGTCAAGTGTCCACTTTGTGTTGCTCTTGACTGATGGCAAGAAATCCATCTCTCGAAAATAATCTATAATTTCTTATGCAGCACAACACTTTGCATTGCATACACTGACATCTGACAAGCATGCAAGGACTAGTACATTCTGTTCTCCACTGTGTAAGCATGTCATTCGCAACAAGCACCATTAAGCAGACCCCTTTTTGATTGTTTCAAAGAAATTATCAGATTACTCTGAATCTTCACATCACTACATATGCACAAGTTAACTGTAAAGCATGTCTAGACAATGATGTACAGCAACATATCTTTGGTCAGCTCACTAAGCCCCTGACTTCTAGGGCTGCTCACTTACTCTTTAACACGATGCAGGTTTCTTCATTTGTTTTACAAACTGCTGGCATAATGGGAGCTTCCAGTTCAGGCTTATATGCATAAGAATAATGAAACATGGAGCACAACACTCAAAATAAATATTTCAAATAAATTTACTCAATGAATTCCATCTCAAACACTGCAATGTAAAGCTTCGAGAGATAGTAATTTCACACGATAACAATTTTACCTTGTGTCTTAGACAGACAGAAAAAAAAGACCAAAGCTGCAGCACAAAACGCATTAGTGAAAATAATGTACCTGAAATAAGAAGCTCAATGCATGTCCATTGTCCATTCTATTGGCCCTGCTCTTAACACCATCTTCCACATTTATAGACTTGTAAGCCTTGCACTGAGCGAACCAAAAGGGCCGGCACAAACCTAGACATTACACAACTATCAGAAGAGAGGTCAAACAAAACACTGGCAACGAGGCACCAGGAAACAAGCAAGACCTATGGTCACACTTGTGCTGATCGCTTGTGCTGGAGATCGAGGATGACCTGCGTGGGGGACACCTTGCGCCTGAGGATGAGCACTCGGGGTCGAGTCCGCACGTGCACAAGAGGCAAGGTGGCGTAGTTGAGACGCACATGGCTGTAACCGTCTACTGTGGCCAGGAGCTCGTGGGTGTCTCGGTAAGGCACCACTGAGCTACTGTGCATGGACTTGCCCTCCAGGATGAGGTGCGTGAAGCTTTGCATCTCCAGGCCACCAGGAACAAGGTTTTCAGTCTTGTTGTACCTTGATGCACACAGCAATATGAACAAGGTAAAGTTAGCTAAACACACAGGCACGCATTCTCTGCCATCTGTTCCATTTGGCTTTGCTTTCTGAAACACTCACCACTGCCTGCAACAGCCCAGCACTAGGCTGTAGTAGTACTATTCTGTGTGAGCAAAATTAACTTAAATGGGCACTGAAGAGCAAGAGTGAAGACGCTTCGACTGATAAATATTCTTTCATGCCTATCTGACAGAGCAAGTAGAACCAATAATCATTCAATCCCTCTCAAAGTTTATTCATCGCCACTTTTCAAGGTTCCATTTGCATTTATTATTTTATGGAAAGAGGTTGAAAGGAACAAGCTTTCCCTTTCAGAATCTTACACCTAAAGTGCAGTGTCAATGTGGTATCACAAATTTTTAAAAAGTTTCCGTTGCTTGGCTGTATTTCTACATAAAAAGTTACCTAACTTAAATTGTGTTTTGAACGCTTTTCATTTCATTGTAATCCTTCTTTACTAAACAACAGCTAGCTCACCTTGAACAGACTATAAAAAAATCTATGATGTCATTGACAACTTTAAGGTGGCATCACCCTCCTGACTTTTATTTTTGCATCTTTTTGGCTTACCAACACTCAGCTCATGATAAGACAGATGTTTTCCGTATTCCATTAGTTTAATTTACCAATTCAGGTTGACCTAATACATGCATTTCACTGCAGTGTCACTGCAAGGCTGTCTCATGGTAACCACTGAATATTGAGAAACTGCTACACACCAAGCTAAATTAATATGAAATGCGATGTTCAAATGCTTAGCTGGCTCTACCACAGATCTATCTGTACATTTACTGTGCTGACCTTAAAGCCGAAGACTTCAGGCTGGCTAACCACGTCTGCAGTGAGCTCTGGATGGATACCATGACATTGACAAAACATGCTCAATAGTTTCTGGACCATTTTCAAGTGAATCATTATCAACAGCAAGTTTGCACCTCATAATTTCGTGCCCATAGGCAGCCTGGTCTGGCATAAAATTGTAGAGTACATACTCCATTTTAAATTAAGGTTAAGTATCTCCTTTCTGATTGAATTCTTTACTTTTTGATACATTTTTACAACTGGCTTGCTTTTCATCATGCCTATTCCGTACACTGCCTCTGTGCCTCTGCTTTTACATTTAAACTTTTCTCTGCCACTGCCTGCAATTTTTGTTGATACTCACTGGTTAATTTCCTAGTTAATTCTTTCACTTTAAAATAGTCAATTTTGAACAGGAAAGCAACATTCTTTCTCCATAGGAACAGTAGGGCCTCAACATAGCAACTCCTGATAGAGTAAATTTCTAGTCATAATAAACGATGAAGTCAGCCCTATGCATATTCTGAGGATTCCTAACCAAAAAATAACAAATGAAAAACAACACTGTAAACTAATTAAATTCTGGGGTCTTATATGTGTCCAAACCATAATATGATTGTAAGGCACACTGTAGTGAGGAGCACCGGATTAATTTTGACCACCTGGGGTTCTTTAACCTGCACCCAATGCACGGTACATGGGTGTTTTTGGCCCCATAAAAATGCAGCCATTGTGGCCAGGATTCGATCCCACATCCTTGGGTTTAGCAGCACAATGCCAAAGCTGCTATGCTACCATGGCAGGCACAGTTAATTGCAAAACCGGCAAAATGCGTCGCTACAGGAAACACCACTGGCCATGAGTGACCTACTTGACTGCCACAACACGCCGCCCTCTCGGAGCTATCGCTGGGCTAAAAAATCTACCCTGCATGCGTGAACTCCCGATATACTGTGGTGGATGAAGAGATCTGGTGGATGAGGTTTGCACCAGATGTCTGGCAAATCTTTGCATGGTTTACTATGGCAACCTGCTGTTTCCAGTAAAGATTGTTGATCAACATCCCAAAACAACACACAGGGTTAAGAGACACTGTAATGGGGCATCTCCAGATTAATTTTTACCATCTGGGGTTCCTCAATGTGCATGCAAAGCATGGTAAACAAGCTGTTTTGAAGTCTGCCCACATCTAACCTTAGCTGCCTTGGCAAGAATGTGGTGGATTTACCAAGCGTCTAGAATAATCTTCCCTATGCAGTAAAGATCCCACTATACACAGTAAGCATTTTGACTAGTCCAGGTTAGCGAAAACAGGCTACATACTTATGTACCCTAGGAGCCCATTTATTTTGTTCTTATACCTCGGTCATTTCTTCAAACATAATTGCTTTCTGCCTCCTAAACTTCTATGAATGCCAGCCTATGTCTCCCTGTAATCCTTCTTTTCTCTGCTGCTTTTTTCAACAGCCCTTTGATTCACCTCAAGTTCTGATTGCACCTTACATTTTAACCACATCAATCTATAATCAAAAATAAGCCCTGCAACAATTACACCCTCTCTATGCACCTTGTACTAGTACCTCATAGTTGCTTTGCCCCAGGAGAAGTCTGTGTTTCTGTTGCCTTTCGGATTGTCTACATGTTCATATTTTTCATGTAAATATTTATCTCTCTGATCAGTTTCTAGGTTATTGCACAAATGTAACTGTAGTACTTTAAATTCCCAGTATTGCGACTACCTGATCACGCACACCATTAAAAACCAAGCAGTCTGATTGATTTACTCAAAACTATTCTATATTCGATTTGATATTCGGCTTTCCTTTGTTTTGTTTTGATTCAATATTTGCTTCAAACACTACTGTTCAGTGTTCACACACCCCTAATAAAAAGGTATCTTGTTAAAAAATTAAGTGGACCAACACTGCACATTTACTGCAAGTTTGATGACGCATATTTCGAAAACGGTATCATTCACAGAATTATTTTCAAGTGGATATGTTTTGCAGTCTCGCCTGACAAAATTTTTCAATTGTACTATCTGCCATAATAAGATAGTTAGAAACTTAATTAGTGATTTTTGTTCATTAGCCGAGTATGCATTTCAATTAGGAATTTTAAAGAAGTGCTTAAAGTCTTTGCAAAGACAACACACACACACACGCACGCACGCACACACAGAGTTGACTCTTGTTACAACGGACCCTGATGATCAGACAAAAAACGTCCGTTTATGCAAAGTCCGTAATATCCGAAACGTTCGTCGCGATGTCTAACAACTTTATTGCAAAGAGTGAGTGACAAACGTCCAAAGTAAAAAACAAAACAAAAAAAAAGTTGTGGTTTTACCCGAAAGGTGAAGTATCTATTGCGATAGCAAGTTAAGCAAGATATAAGCGTGGCAGCAGCAGCGAGCGAATTGACCTTGGTGCTGTCCCTCACTTCAACGCGAACTAAACGTCAAAAGCACGGTGCATACGAAGCCACCGGCACTGGACGTACTTTGCCTACATTGCAGATCGCTTTGAGGATGAGGCCCACGCGGGCGCACTTCGTCTTTATCGCAGATACGGCGGCCGCGCCGTGAGCAGCAGCCACCAGAGTAGAGCCCCCCTTTCTCTCTCAACCCGTCCCCCCTCCCCACTGTGGCTCGCGCGTGACACAAGACGGTGCGATTCCGCCCGGCCATCCTCCCTTGCGCGCTCGATATTGAGCCGCGATCGTCGGCTGACCCTCGCAAATCAGTTAGTCAGTTGTTAGCGCGTGTCGACACGGCAAAAGCATGTTTTATACGCCCAATTTCGAAAAAATTACCGCCAATTTTGTCCACTGTAGCCGATAGTCCATTGTAGCGCAGTCCATTAAAAGCGAACTTCGTTGCATTAATAAAATAGGTAGGACAAACTAAGGCTGAAATATGGTCTATTATATCTGAGAGTCTGTTGTACGCGAATCCGTTGTAATGAGTGTACGCAGTACATACATACATAGGAGAAGGAAGAAATAGAGAGAGAAGGCAAGGATGTTAGCCAGTAATTCGCCTGGTTGGCCACCCTACATACATACATATATAAGAAGCCAACAAGGACACTAAGGACAGCATAGGGGAAATTACTTATACTTAGTAATCGAATTAAGGAAATAATAAATTAATGGAAATGAAAATGGATGAAAAAAAAAAAACAACTGGCTGCAGGTGGGGCATTAAACAATATCTTCGCTTTAGGTGTGCCAATTACTAATTGGTTCTTACCAATTGCGCTACCGCAGTGCTGCTTTCTACTACAACTAACCTTGGGAGTGCTAGCCAGTGCCACCAATCACAAGCCTTGGTGGTGGATGTGGAATAACCATTCTGCCGCAGGCATCACGTGTAGGTGAACTTTTTTGGTGAAGGCAACTGTTCAATAAACCCATACATGCTACCTGAAGGCATCAACATTGCCAGATTTGAGACCCTCGCTATGTAATGAACGAGAATAAAGGAAACTGACGGGCCCGATTTTCATTAGTCGCGTCATAAGAAGGGCTAATTCTAGTACATAAACCTAAATACCCCAGAAAGTGGATGAGAAAATGGTGCCACATTAGCTCAATGGATAAGAGCATTGCACAAGCAATACGAAGACGTGAGTTCGTGCCCCAGCTTCCTTGTTGTTTCTTCATCCATTTTCCTTTCCATTAATTCTTTTTTTCAATTAATAAGTACACGTAATTTTCCCTATGATGTCCTTGGTGTCCTTGTTTGTTTGCTTCTTATGACATGACTAATAAAAATCAGGCCCCTCGGTTTCCTTTCTTGTTGATATATACATATATATTGCCATAAAAACGAATGACAAAAGGTCAGCCTTATATAGCCTTAATGGTGCATGGCCAGTTCCTCTACCACCTCATGTTCTGTCCACTGCTTTAATACCAACACCAGGTGACATTAGCCCACCCATTTTACAAGAATCGACTTCGACTTGATGCTTGCCAAAAATATACACAGATACACACACCTGCTTAGACAAAAGGAACAAGAGATCATGGATGTCCCCAGAAAGAAAGAGGGAGAGGAAAGAAAACGAACATAGCATAAACATACAGGCACACATATCAAAATATGCAAAACCATAAGAGAAACACAAGATAATTAAACTGTCCCACTATCACACGCACACCGAGTATCATGAATGCACGCACGCTACTGTGTGAAGTACGGCTTCAAGCATATGACATGCACAGTTATGGTTCAAGGTGGTCATTGCAGACAAGACACGTACTGTCCAGAAAAACCTTGTATGTGGCACCAAGGGGCATCTCAAAAACTTGTGCGGTCAGAAATAGTGGCTTAGGAGCTTCCCGCACAAGCCTGGGCGTCAGATAGGGGTCTGAACCCACACTCAGTCGTCGGGGTGATAGGCGAGGTCTCGACGGTGGAGGTTGTAACGTCGTGGATCTGCATCTTGCTGGTGACAGATGTGCATGCAGGCCAGCAGATGGACTTCTTCAGTGCACTGAGTGTATTGCACAACATCTGGAGCAAGGTCGTCATCGTTGTTGCACAGTAGCGCAGCATCGAGCATGGTTTGCACATTGCACCCGTAGACCAGGTGGAATGGCATAAACCCCATTGTTTCCTGCATTGCACTGTTGTATGCAAACGTGACGTACAGAAAGATCTCACCCTAGGTTTTGTGTTGGACATCCACATACATTGATACCATGTCTGCAGTGGTTTTATTTAACCTCTGTCAGCCCATTTGTTTGCGAATGGCAGGCAGTTACCTTGCGGCAGCTCGTACAACTCAGCTTGAAAATGTCTTCTATCATCAGTGGTGTAAATGCTGCTTGCTCCATTATCTGCGACTACATGTGACAGGGCACCTTGTCGTAGAACGATGTGGTGCATGAAGTGCTGGGCTACTTCGGTAGCAGTGCCACGAGGCAAGGCCTTGGTCTCAGCATTACAAGTCAAATATTCTGCTGTCACTAGAATTCATTTGCTTGCCGTGGATGACAAACGGAAGGGTTTGAGAATGTGCATGCCCATGAGGTCAAGCTCACGAGGTGTCCTGGCTCAATCGGTTGAAGTAACCCTGCAGGCTTGATAAGTGGTGACTTGTGGTGCTGAACCTCATGACACCCTTTAATGTAGCAGTGCACATTAACTGATAGCCATGGCCAGTAGCACTGCTGGCAAACTCAGGCGAGAGTTCACAAGAAGCCCAAGTGCCCCGACAAGTGCCCCGAAAAAGGATGTCATCGTGGAAGTCAGTAGGCAAGACGAAAAGATGGGCTTTGTTGCTGCCACAGGCATGTTTCCTGTAAAGGACAGCTCTCCCGTGACAAAAGGAGGACAGTTTGCGAGTAATGTGGCATCTTCATGCTTGCGCCCAGACTTGTACATAGTCATCATGTTAAATTCTTAAAATCATGATGTGTACAGATTCCAATAAGCTGGACTCAAGTGCAGATTCCGATAAGCTAGATGGCCAGAAGGATCTTTGAGATTGGCCAGCCAGCACAGCGAGTGGTGAGCAGTCAGCACTCTGAAGGACCGTCCATATGGGTAAGGTCGGAAAGGCACTCTTTTACTGAAATAGAATAGTTGAACTCAGCTCGTGAGAGAGTATGACTGGAATAGGCTATGACGTTCTCTACACTGCCGTGTTGCCATACACGAACAGCACCCATTCTGACGTTGCTAGTATCTGTGTGGACCTTGGTAGCTCATCGAAGTGGGCAAGACAGGTGCTGTCTGCAGGCATTTGTGTAGCTCTTTGAAAGCAGTTTGTGGTCCAGAAGAAGGAAAAGTTGGCAGTGAATCGACAATAATAAGGCACACAAGTGACGGAAACGTCGCACTGCTCTTTTGTCTGATGAAACAGGATAAGGGGCAATGACAGTAGTCTTGTCGGGGTCGGGTCAAACTCCATCAGCACTTATACGTTCCAGAAACTTCAGCTCCTCATGGTTGAAATGGCACTTTGGAGGCTTCAGCATGAGGTCAGCTGAGTGCATGGCTTCAAAGACAATTCTTAGGCACTTCAGATGAAACTCTTCGAGAAGGTGACCACATCATCGAGGTATAGAAGACAGCTTTGCCACTTCAAGCCAGCAATAACGGTATCCATAATTTATTGGAAAGAGGCTGGAGCAGAACAGAGGCCATCCAGGGTTACAAATGCAGTCTTTTCACGGTCTCACTCATTGACCTACATATGGAAATAGTCACTTTTTAGGTCAATGGATGAAAAATACTTAGCATGCTGCAAACTGTCTAAAGAGTCGTTGAGACGTGGAAGCAGGCGAATGTCCTTTCTTGTGGTGTTGTTTAGCTTCCTGTAATCGACATAAAAGTGGAGTGTTCTGTTTTTTTAGCTAGAACGACTAGCAAGGACCCCGTACTGCAGGATGGTTGGATGACACCGTCGTCAAGCATTTTCTTTACTTCTGGCTGGATAGCCTCGCATTCTTTAGCTGAAATGCGGTCAGGCTGTTGTCGAGGAGGGTGAGTTTCATCGTCGGTAATAACTGGATGTTTGGTGAGAGGCATTTGGCAGACTTTAGAGGAAGAGGCAAAGCATGAATTAAATTCCGTTAGAAGGTCGTGAACTGCAGCCTTCCGTTTAACCAAAAGCTTTGAGTTCACATTGATGTGGCCGAAAGAACTGTCACCAGTGAGCATTTCATCAGATGTGAAGCAATCGGTTATGTCAGCTACGAGATCTCCGTAGCCCATAGCAGTGCAGCGAAAAAGGTGCCGGTATTCATAGCTGAAATTTGTAACAAGTATCCACGACTGCCCATCACGAACCTGCACAAAGCTTTGTGCCGCACGTACAACTTGCAGCAATAAAAGCGAGACATTGCGTTCAGCAACTGCATCAGTGTCTTGCAGTCCTTCGCACGTGACCTCAACCAGCACTGTTGCTCTGGGAGGCAACAACACGCTATCATCAGAAATATGCAGCACTGCTTTACACTCACTCTGTGGCACGTTCTGCTGAGAAGGTGATGATGTGCTCACAGAGATTTATAATTGCATCGTACCCACAAGGAAAGTCTATGCTGAGAATAAGCTGACGAGAAAAGTCATGGAGAATGAGGCCAGGTGACTCTAAATGTCAAAGCACGAATTTTACAACAGCCCAGCAGGATAACAATGTGCCGGCCAGCTGGGCGAATGTGTGTTCCATTCCAAGGCACCATAACTTTATTAAGAAACATCGCCAGTTTCCCACGTATAATAGAATAATCTGCACCTGTATCTATTAAAGCACTGACATGAAGACAGTCTATCAGCACAGATATGTCAAGCAAGACCCGGTCACCAAGTTCAGATATGATCACCGGCGATTCTTTGTCACTGCACACAAGCAGGGATGTGTTGTGTTCCTTAGTGTAGGTCCTGCTGTCTTCAGTGAATCTTTGTCATTTTGTGCACGCACCAATGGGATGTCTGTCGCATGTTGAATTTCAGTGACCTTGCCCCTGAAGGCCACTGCCTTCAGTATTCCCTATCAGGGCTTCCGTTGTGCTGAAATGGGAGCGAATGGTAAAAGATCAACTTGGAGAAGGTGATCGTCACTGATGTCATGAAAATGGTACACATTGCTGCATGAAATAATCTTCAATTTCCCTTGTCCTGTAGCCAACTTCGGGTTGAGGCTAGCCAAAGTTATCGGTATGGACACTCATAGTAGATGTGACCAGCCTCACTGCAGTGGCATCAAAGTGGTTGTCTGTCTGAAGTGCACCAGAAATACTTTTGCAGAATGCACAGCAGCTGTTGAAACCTAAACCGGCGTGGGCTGATTGGATTGCGATTGGAGGTAAGCTGTGGTGCAGGCATGGAGTCTCGCGAGACGGCTTCCGCATATGTCAGGCGCTAAACAGCTAAGAGCACAGGTGCCAGTGTCACTTTACTGGGCAAAGAGGTCTCGGGTGCTTGCTGAAACTCATCACGGATAACACTGGCAATGGAACTAACCACAGGCTGGCTCAATCAGTAGATCGAGTGAACCCAGTCGGTGCTGCTGCTGCTGAAGGCTGTGAGCATGTCAGGAGTTGATGCAATGTTCACTTGTTGACCGAATAAGGCACACCACTGATGAAGCCCTTTCTACATCATGACGGCTTCAGCAAGGAACTGTGCCACATGGCATGTTCAATTCACCTGCGCTACCTGAACCAGTTCATGAAGTGCTGCACCCTGCCATACATTTCAGTGGTACAGCAATGGCGCCTTCTGAACCATGCCGTTCATTTCAAAAGGTGCAGAAAACGTGCAGGGCTAGTTCATGATCTTGCAGCACGCTCTCTACTGTCGGTGCGACTTGGTGCAGACAGACAGGTGCGAAGCAGCAGCGCAGTAGATGACACAGCACAAATGCACAAGCACCATTAAAAGCTCGCTTCCGTGTGCCTGCCATGTCTATGTAAGTGCAGGTGCACTTGTGCCTCAGCAGCCGTTCATACCAGCACTTCAGGACCTCTAAAACTTACACACTCTGTGTACATTAGTCGGGAAAAAAACATAACACCTGCATCATGTCTGCACCTTGGCATTAATCTCGATTGTCACGCTGTGCCTTCACTGCAGAAATCAAGCTGCACAATTTCTGCACTTCTCGTGAAATGCCGTGAACTGGTCCACACTGGTGCAGGTGAATTGAGTGAACCTACAGTGTTTGTGGCGCTCCGCACCATGGTTTTCTCACCAGGAGCTACTCCTTCACACCACGCATAAAGTGGAGCAGCTTTTTCTTCTCTGGCATCCACTTGCTTAAAGGGAAGCTGAAGAGTCTGTCGAATTCAATAAGACGCTCATATACGGATGCGGGAACCTTATAAACCATGTAGGTAAAATTAGACGTACATCATAACGGTCTCATTTAGCAGCTGAATACAGCACTGGAATGCATATTCAGCTTGTTCTCAGCAATCGGTGCCTTTGTAACACTCGAGGAGCTGGAATTCATGCCAAGATGCCTTCCTTATTTTGGAACCAGGTGGGGCCTTTCATGGCGGTTTGAGTTGATGTCATAGTCGCTTTCTCGGCCGAGAGTTAGGTACAATTCTAATGGCAGGCCTTTTCCTTCAGCTTGCACGATGCACTGCGGTGTTCACGAGCGTAGGGCTTGTGTTCTGGTTGCTAGAAGGCGTCTGGTGAATGGAGTATGTAGGTGTACCCAGCAACTCCACCAATTTGTCATGCAGATGAATGACAAAAGATCAGCCTTGGGTTTTACTCGTTGCCCAGATCTGGCGATGGTGTGTGGACCAGTTCATCTGCAATCTCATCTTCTATATGCCACTTTAAAACCAACCCTAGGCGGCAATATGTGTGTGTGTTTGTGTGTGTACACACATGCGTGCATGTGCATGTATGTAATAGCAGGTGACAGATTACACATAGCAAAACAATGGGTAAGTCACTGAAGTGAATTGCCACTGTGTGTTTGTACATATGAGTATAAGCTTCACAAATTTATTGTCAAGCATCTATTGGACCTATTGGGGACAATGGGTGCCAATTGGAAATTGCAATATCTTATTGGACTGGGCTACTTGCTGTCAACAAGCAAACAGATATTGGTTCTCCGTCTATGAACCTATTAGGCTAATACGCTATTAGTTGTCAGTAAGCTTACAAGCTACTAGATTTTCTATTAGAATTTCACTAGGGAGGAAATCCATATAGGTTACTTGAAAAGAAAACTTTGAAATTAGGAGAAATCAAGAAAATGTGGGTTTCCTCTGATTTTTATGCCCAAATCTGGTGGATGTCAACTTTCCATTTTACCAGAACTAGTTGTGCTGCTATGGCTCCAAAACAAGGCACACCATGCATACAAGCCGCTAAAAAGTGGCTACTTCATTTAGATACTACCATATACATTGAAATCGATTGTAAGGTGAGCTCTTCCAATATTTGAAAGAAGCAACTGCAAAGTGTCCTTACCTCCAATGAGGATTCAACTCTCCAAATCTGGAAACCCCGGTCTGAGCAGCAAACACATCGATGTGGATATTGGCAACTAAAATAAACAAGCACAAAGAAGTGAACTGCAGTTTTTGTTCGTGAAAATGACTGTAAATATTGTAGCAACAGAGAACTCTAAGTGTAGAACTTCGGGCAAATGCTAACAATTCATTTCGACAGTGTGCACTATGCACACATAGTAAAGAAAATAAGGATTAGGCGGTAAGTAAGAAATTATGCAGATCCCACGCACCGTGGGAATCTATGTAAATGAAGCTTTCTGTGCTGTTTGTGTTGACTGACGATATTTGGCAGCAATGTTGACAGCATATGACAGTTGTGTTATGATGTTAAATATTACGTTGCTTGCACCACTTGTGTTTGTCTATGTAATACACATAACACACAGCGTGATGTGTTTGCTCAAGGCATTGTTGTGCACCATTGTTCGTAGCCTGTGAGAACGTTGGCACTGTCATTCCCTCACACGGTGCATTGCATCATGACTGAGAGAGAGAGAGAAATTTTTTATTGAAGCCTTAGGAGAAATAGCTGCTGCCACGTTTCACGCCCAATGGACCAGTGCCTATTGGCCCCCCAGGATTCTATCATGCAGCATGGCCTCCCAGTGTTGCAGAGTTGTGACATCGTGGCTGCAGTGTTGATTTGCTGGACGGTCGCTTGCATATTGTCGCAACGTCAAAACAGAGGTAGTAGAGCAGGAGGCACAGCAGCAGGTCGCCGTTTTAATCATGAGCGCAACCGCAACTTCTTCACTGCACTTTTACAAAGACGCTCATGCACACTCGCGTTCTCCTCTTCTGCAACGGAGTACAGGCGCGGCAATATTGTAATTTTACATTGCGGTATTTTAATGCAGCTTCGCATGTGCACACCCTACGCCAGTTGTCAGCATGGGCAAACTTGCATGGCGTTTATTTTTCAGACATAGCAGAAATATGCCACTGCACAGTACCTTGAACAAATTTTTTTTTTAGTTTCTTCACAACTGTTGCCCAGTCTTGGAGTAGCGTTTCTTTTAATGAAGAGACCCCAAACGAAACATGCTTTCTGACGGCACCTTTCCCTTTTCCTGCGATTCTCCCATGTATGCAAGCTGCCAAGACCGAAGAGTGGCAAGGCTGTTTTGTCACAGCGTTGGCTTTACGCATTCTCTGTCTCCTCTTCCCACCATTCGATCTCCACTGTGGGCTGTTGCATGTGGGTACAAAGGTAAGTGCTGCAGCTTCTGCAATGCTTTTGTGCGGACTCACGTGTAATTAGAGCCATCCAGAGGGCATTGTGTCGACGACCAGGGTGTTCTAGAAGGCGTTATGGCGATGGCCACGAAGTTCGTTGGAAATGCAACAGTTGACAGGTAGTGCTCTTCCTGCCTCATTCCTCTGTGCGTTGTTAATCTGCACTCCTCTCTTAACCCTTTGAGGGTCGAATTATGTTGAAAAAAACTTTCCCAGGTGGTCAAATTACTTTATTGCGGATCTTGAATGTACAAAATGTATAAAGTCGAGAATAAATAGTAAAAAGAAATTAGGAACAGTATTTTGGTGTCGGCATCACTCAGAACTGCAAAATGTTCAATAGTATTTCAGAGTGTGGTTCTCCTTGAAACACGGTTCTACGCACAGTGCCTTATCGCAGTCTGCACACCTAAAATGCGTGTCTGTTCTCCTCTTGGAGCGACGAGTTGTGTTGGCACACACATGACATCTTCTCTGCATGAGGCTGCCTTGGGCAGAGGTCTGAGGCACCCTCTCGTGTAAGCGCATTGCCACGGAGAGTGAGAATACCTCGTGAGCGGTGGTGATAAACAAGCTAAGAGCAGCGCCAATCAAGATAGAAATCAACTTCTGCCACCCCTGCAAGAGAGTGCTGACAAAGAGAAAAATGACGTTTCGCGTGCCTCCGTTGCGATCACGCAGCGAAACCGAAACCACAAAAGGGGTGTTGTCGCAATCTGTGCAATGCACTGAAGCTAGACTTCTGTTTATCTCCCCAAGGAGGTAGCGCAAATTTCAAACGCTTCTTATAAGGCCTAAGAGGTGGCAGCACCTCCCAGTGAGCACGCATCGTCATTATGGCGCAAAATTTCAAACGGAAGGTCGAAACCGTACCCGTACAGCAAAGACCTTCAAAGGGTTAATAGCTATGCATCACCAACTAGCCCAACAAGGAGTGCTCCTTCGTTGGAAAAGCCTCATAAATACCTCTCCTGCCCCTCTGCCATGCACATTATACACATTTTCAACCACTCCTTGATGTGACGTGCAAGACAACAACAGCAACAGCAGTGCAAGAGCCAAACGAATAGGCAAGAAAAGCTTTGCTTAAAAGTGCTGACTTACAATTATCCACCTGTTTTCATTGAGTCTGTGTGCTGCGAACACCATCAAAAAGAGAGCAAGCTGATGGCCAGTAGTATAAGCAATAAAATGTCACTGCAGCACATGTTTGCATTCTTCGGGCTTGTTGGCAAGTTCATGAAAACAGGGGCAGGGGGGTGGGTGGGGGGCTCCAACCAATTGTAAGGTGAGTGCTGGTGTTTCTTTAATTTTAACACATCTGACGGATGAAATTTTGTATCACAAAGCTGTGCATAGGGCTATGAGAGATGCTGTAATTGATATCTCCAGAATAATTTTGACCACACCCGGTGTTCACATTGGACAAGCAGTGCCAAGGCAGATGAGGAGTAAGTGAGGTACACGCATGACCACTGTGGGTACCACCGGGCACATGCGCTCTCAGTCTGAGTCATCAATCCAAGTACAGCTAAGGTGGCAATTTATATGTTCAAATACAGTATATAATGTGCCAATTTACATAAAGAAGGGGTGACTTCTTGTCTCAAGAATAAATGCATATACATATGCCACCATGACCACAGCACAACTTAATTGAAGCTGCATATAGCAGAAGAGCCCACAGCCAGAAGCCCATAAAAATTAACATGGCATGCTGAAGTTGTAAACAGCACATCCACAATCTGCTAACTCATTTCAAGCTCTGTTGCTCACTACACATGACCAAACAATAAATTGAGACTTCTTGCTAAACTCACCTAGCTCCTGCCACCACGCCAACCTAAGCAATATGTACTATTTTCAATTGAGCTGTAGCACCCACTGACGCCACTATGCATGGACACTAAAGGTCAGCGCTCTCGGTCGGCAATGCAAAAAGATGACAAAAATAAAGTTGGACAGCGCATGTTTGCGGCGCAAGCACGGCACGCGTTAGTCCATTCTAAGAGCCTGCTACTCTGGTTCTGGTGCTCCGCTGCAACCTCTCGGTGCGCGACATTGGTGACTCCGGACTACGAGATTACCGACCCTTGGAACCTACTACCCTCAGGCAACCTTCCGCCTGACGCTGCCTCGCGCCCACAGGACGTCGCAGCTCTACAGCTTCACCTGCCCACATTCTGGCGCAGGGACCCACAGATTTGGTTCACCCAAGTCAAAGCCTCCTTCGATCTACACCACATCACCTCGGAGACTTCTCGGTATCACCACTTACTTGCCAACCAGTCTCCTAATATTGCTCACAAGGTGGCAGACATAATCGTTCTAACTTAGAGTTCACCTTTGGGTGATGACCCATACCAGAAACTGAATAAGAGTATTTTGGACCACACCACGGCATCTAAGAGCGTTTGCCTCTAGCTCCTGCTTAACTCCAAAGAGCTTGGAGATTGCTGCCCTTTCCAGCTGGCTTCTGGGCTCAAGCAACGTCGATGCAAATGGTGCGCTGTTGAAGGAGCTCTTCCTGCAGCATTTGCCGCAGTCCATCCGCATTGTCTTGGCCGCTGCAGGAAACTTGACCCTCGACTGCATCGCCCAGCTCGCTGATAGAGTCTACGATGTGATTTTTCCTTCTTTCGCTGCTCTCTCTTAAACACCATAGTCCTCTATCATGGCTTGCTTAGAGGCCCGGATCAACCAGCTCACCGTCTCCATCGACGCCCTTCGGACGTCCTCTCATGACCAGTGTGGCTCCTCATCACTCCCCAGCCACCGTTCCTCTACCCCAAGCAGTCCCCGCTCGCACAGTCCTCAAAGCTTGTCTATTTGCTGGTACCATCACACTTTCAAGCACCGCGTCCACCAGTGCAAGTTCCCATGCCAGCAGTCAGGAAATGCACAGCGAGAATACTGACGGCGGCCTGTGACCTCACCTTACAACCCCGCTGCCTTTTCATCGTTATTGATTGCACTTCCCACCTGCGCTTCGTTGTAGACAAGAGTGCAGAGGTCAGCGTCCTCCAAGCTTGACCGCACTTCTAAGTCACCTGGCCCTTCGCTCCTAGCGGCGAACGCTACCTCCATCGCCACATATGGTCTGTGGTCCCTCACTCTCGACCTTGGCCTGCGGCGCATGTTCCAGTGAGTCTTCATCGTTGCCGATGTCAATCAGCCTATCCTCGGCTCCGACTTCCTGACCCATTTTGACCTCGACCCCAGCATGCGCCACCGTCGCCTGATTGAAAGCAAGATGCAACTCTCCATCCCTATCCCTGGAGTTCTGTCAGCTGTCGCTCCCACTGGAATCCGCATGCTGATTCCACCATGCCCGTACGCTTGCATCCTCTAAGATTTTCCTGAGATGACGAGGCCCTGCAATTTAAATCAACCACCCAAGGACAGCGTAACTTGCCACATTGTCACGCATGGTCCACCCGTCGCAACTTGTCTGCGCTGTTTCTTCGGTGAGTGTCTGGCCATTGCTAAATGGGAATTCGATCACATGCTCCAGCTGGGTATTATTCACCCTTCGTCCAGCAGTTGGGCCTGTCCACTTCATTTGGTGCCCAAGAAAGAACTGGGTGACTAGTGTCTGTGTGGCAACTACCGGGCACTCAATGCTAACATGGTCCACGATAGCTCCCACTTCATCTGGTGTCCAAGAAATAACCAGGTGACTGGCGTCCGTGTGGTGACTACCGGGCGGTAAACGCTAACACAGTCCATGATAGCTATCCCCATCCACACATTCAAGATTTCACAGGCCACTTGGAAGGATGCAAAATCTTTAGTAAAGTGAACCTTGTCAAGGCCTATTACCAAATCCCCGTTGAGCCTGCCAATATACAGAAGACAGCCATTATTACACCCTTTGGCCTGTTTGAGTATGTGCGTATGTCCTTTGGGCTATGCAACACAGCTCAAATGTTCCAAAGATTCATTGCTGAGGTAATGCACGGACTCCTGGCTGTATTTGCCTACATCGACGACATCCTTGTCGCGAGTCCCAATCCACAAGATCATGAGTGTCACCTCCGGGAACTCTTTCAACGCCTTCAACAATTTGACCTGGTTATCCACCCCCCGAAATGCATCTTTGGGTGTTCTGAGCTCGAGTTCCTAGGTCACCACATCTCGGCACTGGGAATTCATCCGTTGCCCTCCCATGTCCACGCCATGCAAGACTTCACAGAGCTCAGTACCCTACACCAGCTGCGCGAGTTCCTGCGCCTTGTGAATTTCTTCCGGTGCTTTATTCTGCACTGCACTGAGCGTCTGCATCCATTGACTGACCTTCTTCGCATGCCCAAGGGCTTCTCATCCGTAATTTCCTGGTCGCTCGAAGCTCAAGCTGCTTTCAGGGCTGCTAAACAAGCTGTCGCCAATTCGGGGCTTCTCATCCGCCCAAGAACTAATGTGCCTACTCGCATCATGGTGGGTGCTTCCAGTGTGGTCATCAGCACTGTTCTCCAGCAGCAAACTGACTTCAAGTGGCGTCCACTGAGCTTCTTCTTCTGCCGGAAGCTCCAGCCTGCCGAGACTTGCTACAGTATTTTTGGCTGTGAACTGCTCGCTATCTACTCCACCATCCAGCACTTCCGGGACTTCTTGGAGGGCCAGCCATTTTATGTTCTAAGGAATCATAAGTCTCTGGTGTATGTCTTCCATACAAACTCTTCCAAATACCTTGCACGTGAACTTCGTCAACTGGCCTATATATCGTGGTTCGCTACGGATATCCAGCACATCAAAGGCACTGAAAATGAGGCAGCTGATGCACTCTCCCGCATCACCTCCCTCAGCACTTCTACATCAACTGTGGATTGGGAATGTCTGGCTTGGGCACAGCCGGAAGACCCTGAGCTGCAAGCGCTGTGTGACCATCCCTGTTTCCTCTGTCTACAACTCGTTCCTCACCCGTTTGTGCTTGGCTCACTCTGGCATGACATGTCAGTGGCTGCTCCTCGCTCCTTCATTCCAGTTGCCTTCTGTCGTGTGGTGTTCCAATCCCTTCATGATATCTGCCATCCTAGCACCTGAGCCACACAGCGCCTTGTTACACAGCGCTACATCTGGCCAAGCATTAACACTGATCTTCACCAGTGGGCAAATTCGTGCCTTGCGCACCAGACTGCCAAAGTAGCCCACCACACAAAGACTCCCATGCAGTCTTTCTTGCCACCTGGCTGTCACTTTGACCATGTCCAGCTTGATTTGGTTGAACCACTTCCTCTCTCTCACGACTGCAGGTACATTCTAACAATGATTGACTGCTTCACCCATTGGCCCGAAGTCGTGCCCGTTATGGACAGCACTGCGGAAACAGTCGCCAAAACCTTCATTTCAGGATGGGTTTCTCGCTTCAGCTGCCCCAGGATCGTGACCACTGATCGCAGCCAGCAATTTGACTGTACCCTCTTCATTTCCCTCAACTGCCTGTTTGGCACTAAACACTGTCGTACCACTGCATATCATCCCTGTGACAACGGCATGGTTGAGCGGATCCACCGCCAGTTCAAGGCTGCCCTCGCTGCACTCCTGGATCGGGAGCACTGGGCTGACCACCTTCCTATGGTGCTTCTCGTCCTAAGCGCTGTCCTTCGTCGCAACCCTGGCTGCTCTCTGGCCGAACTCATCTATGGTGCACCCCCACGACTTCATGGAGACTTGTTTGTTCCTTTGGACTCCTTGCCCCAGCCACTGCCGTACCTTCAAAGCCTACAGGACTGCACTCAGCAACTGCGCCCACAGCATCTTCGGACCACAGCATCTTTATGCATCTGGACCCTGCGTCGCTGACCCATGTTTTTCTCAGACGAGATGCTGTAAAGGCACCACTTACAAGTTCCTACAATGGGCCGTACTGTATCCTCCACAAGACACTGAAGTGTGCCACCATCCTATTGAAGGGTCGTGAATAGGTAGTCTTATTAGACCGCCTCAAACTGGCCAACATAGAGACACCTCTGACGGAGCCCCATGGATATCACTGGCGCATCTGCAGAGCTGTACGTAACCCAGACAGCACTATCTCCACTCCGTCGATGAGTACATTTTGCCGTTCTGTCTGGGCAGGGGTCCTGTAGTGCCCACCGATGCTGCTACACGCGGATGCTAAAGATCGGCACTCTCAGTCAGCAATGCAAAAAGATGACGAAAATAAAGTTGGGCAGCGCATGCTAACGACGTAAGCACGGCACGCACTAGTCCATTCTAAGAGCCTGTGACGCTAGTTTTCTGGTCCTGGTGCTCCGCTGCAACCTCTCGTTTCGTGACAGTGCTATACAATCAGACCATAATTACGCCAGCAGTATTAGCAGGGCTGCGAGCAGTCTGCAGCGACAGTTTCTAAATAGCAGTGGGACTTATATGCCATGCTTGGGTGCTTTCTAGGCAATTATGGCAACTCTACTAATTATTTGTGCTCATTCTATTCGTCACATCTCATTTCTCAGCCCAACTTCTGTCTGGCCACACTATAAAATATACCTATTTCAGCTCCCTACTCCAATTTTTCTACATGTAGCAATTGCTTTACATCACTCAACAACTTGTGGAGACCACACATGGAATGGATACAGATGCTGACACTACGTATCAAACAATAGCTATGGTGCATACATCACATTAACTGCCGACACCGTAGAACCTGGATGCAGTTTTGAGAAGAACTCAAGTGGCAGCCATCACACTGCATACAATTAACAAAATGATAATGTTCTTATACTATGCTTACCTGGCAAGCCTGCCTCAATTTCGTGGAGCTTCTTAAGTGCATAGCCACCAGGGTAGTTATGGCTGGAGATGTAAAGCAAAAGGCCAGTCGCAAAAAGGTTAGCGACAAGATGGAAGCAGATGCCCAGTGTGCAGACAACATGCCATGAGGACTTGAGTCTGCTGTTCCAGCTGCATTTAACAGAACAAGAAGAGCCTTTGCTGAACAGCAGCAACAGCTTCTTTAAAAAAGCACAGGCAATACAGAAGCATACATGTGCGTTTTACATGCAGTGACAGTGAGTTCCCACTGTTCATGAGAAAGTTGTAATTTGTGGATAATGTAGCCATGAATAAAGGAAGATAAACATAGGTGTGCTATACTTGCGGCCAACATTGTGTGGCGATGAAGGGATAGCTACGGAGGCAAAGTGCGTACAAGTAAGGGTACTCCTGAAAAACGTTCTGCATTATAATCTGCTTAAGTTTAGTGTGGGGAAGAGCAAACATACACATCTTATTTACAATAGTGAAATAAGGGAAAATACACAAATGAATGTTTAATCCGAACTATTTTTCTGCTTTTCTGTTCCATGCTTCAGCAAATGCAAAACTGCTGCATGTGGAAGCTATGCCAATTCAGTACTATCTGCTCCAAGAAATCAAAAACAGCCAAACTCTGCTGGGCTACTTGGTGCAGTAACACATGTGGAGAACCACGCACGCTGGCTATGGAAACATCATGCAGAAATACCACAAGCTGCACATTAGGGCTTCCAAAGACAAAACAACACCCAGCAACAATGGTCAAGCCTGTGCCCCACTGCTGACCCACAGGGACTTCGTTTGTGGGGCAGGGACTGACTGCCATTTATAATATATTCCTTTTCCCCTATTATTTACCCTGCTATGCTATATAGGCCTTCTAGCCACACTTTTCTGCAATAAAGACGACCCACACATGCACACACACAAGGGATCTTTCAAGTAACTTTAACCAGCTTTTTAAAAAGAATGGTATACCTTAGGCTAATTCAACCAAAGGCGTACTTTCTTCATTGTTGACTTCTAATTAACTAAGTTCAATTCAGAAACATTTAAGTATTCCTATTAGGGGATAAGTTTGATTGTGAAAGATGTTGAGTGGGCTCAGAAAGACCCAATGAAATTGTTCCCATGACATTATCTTCTATATGGTTCATTTTTCCAGGCTCTGTAGAAAGTGCATGACCTATGAAAAATATAATGTCAATGTGCTCTTGCACATTTAATTTGCAGCTCTCTCAGCTGTGTTCCATAAGAATGAAGTCCACATGCCCAATGCAAATAAAGTTAATGAGCATGTTTCAATCTGCTTTCAGTGCAAGCCTATGACTTAACATTTTGGCCCCTAGATTTTATCTTCTCGATGACATTGTGCTGATTACAGGATTACGGGTCCTTGGATTACAGGACCAATCACCTATGTGAGGCAGCTGAGCTCGTAGCGGGTTCATGGCTCATGTGGCTTTGTAGTTTGAAAGTGTGCTCTACAACTGCACTCACAAGTACAAGCAGGCCCTTGCAGCGGCCACATTGAGGAGGGGGAGAATGTAGATGATGAAACGCAGCTCCTTATGGGGCAGGAAGGAGTAGAGCAGCACATATCCCACTGCAGGCAGCAGCAGCATCTTGACCCTCCGGTCTACCCACACCCCAATGGGGATTAGGAGCAAGGAGCTGCCCAGTGCTCGGGGAATGGCCGAATACAGGTACCACGACCAGGGTGAAGTCTGCCGTGGCTGTCAAGGGTACACCAAATTAAAGATACTGACATATACACTGTGCCACAGGTACGGCCACATCTAGGTGGGTTGAGGGGGAGTACATAGCACCGACCGGCCACAGATTGCAGTAGTGGTGTTCCTTGAAAACTCCACATCGCTACGGTGGCCCTATTGAGAAAATACAATCGTTATGACGGGCACAGCAAAAGATGGGCAAGCCCTGCTTATTCCCTTGGGATGTGGCCATGGTTGGTCCCATGTTTCTCTTCAACCCTCCCATCAGAGAAGGCCACTGTTACAACACTAAGATGGAAACAAGTAAGAAAGATGTCACCTGGAAATCACTGGTCAGGCTTAAATAAAGCATTCCCCAGATACCTGGCATGTAATCCATAGAAACTGAAAGTAGACAAATGCTACACAGCTTACAGTAAAGAAATACTAAGGTATATATTATCAACATTGCTATACGAGTTGGCAAAATACTGCAGAGATTTGTAATTGACCTCTCTGAAAGAGCTGCTTGGTACACATGTATAGCCTTGCCATTATGTTTTCTCTTGGTGACTACCGTATGTTTTCTTGGTCCTAAAAATTAAATTAAATTATGGGTTTTTATCCGTCAAAACCATGATCTGATTATGAGGCATACTGTAGTGGGGGACTCTGGAATGATTTGGACCACCTGGGATTATTTAACGTGCACCTATATGTAAGTATACAGGTGTTTTTGCATTTCACCCCGATCGAAATGCAGCTGCCGTGGCTGGAATTCGATCCCGCTATCTCGTGCTTAGCAGCCCAACACCAGAACCACTAAGCAACCATGACAAGTTTCCTTGGTCCTCCGACACTACTGCACATTTTTAGTCTGTTTGTTACTTTTACAAATTTAAACTTGCAGCGCAAACACCTAAGACGGACCAGAAAAGGAAGATACGACACACACTGGCACTGCAAGGCACACACAGCACCAGTGTGTGTCGTATCTTCCTTTTGTGGTTTGTCTTAGGTGTTCACGCTGCAAGTTTAAATTGAGAATTATGTACCAACTAGGCCCAACTGGAGTTTTAGTGACTTTTGTGTTTTTCTCTTCCATGCACATATGCATATATATTATTTATATCTTGAATTTTTTGTGGCTATGCAGTTTCTGTGCATTTCATTTTTTTTTTGTAATATCCTAAACCTCCTTATTTAATCCACACAGGGAACATGAACAAGACATTTAATGTGGTTAACCTAGAGTGTATGTAGAGCAGCTTAAATGACACTGTATGCCATGCTCCAGGACCTGTACATAGTCAAGCCTTCTTAAGTCTTTCTGTCTGTGCTCCATACATCAGATGGATGCTGAATAATGTTTAATTGAATTCTGTACAACATATGGTCCTGTCTTGCAGAAACAAAATTGTGCCTTATAGGTGCTATTTTAGAGTTTGCAGAGAAGACAATTACAAGGCGATTCTTGTACTGAGCACCACTTCCAGTTTCTGCTGTTTTTGGGTTTATCCATGCATAAACTAGGAGTCTAATAGGGACCCACTTCCCCCTGCAACGTCAAGCACAACCACAGTAAAGAAGCAGAGTAGCCACTCGAGTGAGGGAACTGGCTAGCAATGATGACACATTTTATGACCAAACTCCCACCGGTCACGAGCCGAAAGGTAAAGTTAAGAATGCTCAAGGCCTCTCACTCCAAGTATGTCAACCACAGTAACAGCTAAAAGGCCCTCAGCACAGGGTGTGCTTTAGAGCATTGATGTCGCCGTACGTGGCAGTGACATAGCCACTCCGATCAAGCTGGTGAAGATCATGCTGTCCCATTGCTGATACATTACAAAGGTATATATGTATTTATATATATATGTATTTTCCCAACATATTAACGAGTAGTTAATGTGCGAGTGTATAAAAGCGTAATATGGAGAGACAAGTGTAGCAGGGTTAAAGAATTGGCGGGCTCTGATCAGTAACCGAATGCCGCAAGCAATTTTGTTTCTAATATTGGAGACATGATAATGAAACTTGAGGTTAAAGTATAGTTCTACTCCCAAGAATGAGCAATGAGTGCTAGAAGGGATTAAATGGGAACCAAGATTCAGCAATGGAACTGTAAAAATGGTTTTCTGGGGGGAATTGAACACAATAAACTTGCTTTTTGAGGGATTAATAACAAGATTATTATTTATACACCAGTTTGTAACCTTAGCTAAGTCAGTATTGAGTTTAGTAACCAAGGACGAAATATTTTTATTGCAGTTAATAATGGTTGTGTCGTCGGCGTACAGTACACAGTGTGAGGATGTTAGACAGTCAGGCAAATCGTTAATGTAAATTAAATAAAGGTCCGAGAAAAGAACACTGCGGTACCCCTAGGTTAGTAACCTTAGCTTCGGAAAAAACATTGTTATGTCTATCCTGCAGATAGGTTCGTAGTAACATTAGTGCTGGCCCAGTTATGCCTATAGCTTCCAATATTAAAAAGAAAATGTGATGGTTAATAGTGTCAACAGCTTTCGTAAGATCAATAAAAACTTAACCGGCAAAATACCCTTTATCAGCTTCCTTTAAGCGATCCGTTAGGGAGATAAGAGCAAGGTCGGTCGAATAGCCAGGACGAAAACCATACTGAGAATTGCAAAGAACATTAAATTTAGTCAGGTAATTGGATAATCTAGTAACAGTCAACTTTTCAATCACTTTACTAAAAAGTGGCAGTATACATATTAGGTGGTAATTTGTTAGTAAAGAATGATCACCTCTCTTAAAAACTGGAATTACTTTTGCTCGTTTCAGCTCAGATGGAAAAATGCCGGGCCTGAATATTAAATTGATAATAAACCATAAAACATCACATATGAGATGAGCAAGTAGTTTGTGGTACTAGGATGAACATCATCAAGACCGGCACAGGTTGCTTTCAGCGTGCGAATGACATCAAGAACCTCATGGGGAGCTGTAGGATAAAGAAAAACTTAATGAGGCATACATTTCGGTGACAAAGAACGGCTACTGATAACTGATTTGTCCGGGAAAAAGGCATCACTGAACGAACGCTCTTGCTATCTCAAATGGTTGATCATATGTAATGTGATCATTTGTGATGGTATTGATAAATGAGGTGTTCATTTCTGCGCAAAAAGGAACTTAAGACTCGCCACTTTTGTCTTGAGTTGCTGCCAGACTGACCAAGCTTGTGCTCATAGTAGCTCTTCCTTGCATTCTTTATTTTTCTGTTGAGTGCACTGCAAAATTTTTTGCATCGTGCAGAGAGGGCGACGTTAAAAGGTTGCTTTTAAGTTTTTTTATAGAGGTTGTCATGTTTCCGCACTTTGGCTAGTATGCTGGCATTCAACCAAGTGTTTTGAGGAAGGGAGAGGATTTTCTTGCATTTTTTCTTTACGGTATGTGCATCGATTAATGATAACAAAATTGTGGATAACTGGGAAAGGCTTCTAGCGGATCATTATTTTCAAGGACGGCAGACCAGTCAGCTTTAGTCACAAATTCTAAAAAGGCATCTTTGTTCAGTACGTAACTGAAGTATGAAATAGTGGGTGACTGCGGCTCCGAGTTGAAGAAAACAAAAATAGGGTAATCATCTGTTTTGTCGACATTAAGGATACCAGCCTCTGGCGGTGACGTCATGTTGCTTAGCGCATGATCTAGTAGTGTGCCCTCATTTAGCTTACTACAATGAGTAGGTAGCGTAACCAAACTTTCAAAACCGTAACTCTGAAAGCAGTTGCTATAAAGGGAGGAGGTAGGTGAAGTTTCATCCACAAGGTTTATATTAATATCGCCCATAATAACCACATTCTTGTTTTCAAATGATAGTTTCTTTAGGGATTGATCGAGAGCGGAACAAAAGTCAATGTAAGATGAAGACGGTCATCTGTAAATGCAACCAAAAATAAAGTTTCTGTTATCAGCCTGAAGAAAAGGATGACTGAATTCCAACCAAACAGATTCACCGCTTGTTAGCTTGAAGTTGAGGTCATGACGACGTTTATAGCTAAGATGTGATGATACATAAACGGCCACACCACCATGACTACTAGTTTGTCTATGACAGTATTCGGCTGAGTAGGAAGGGAAGGAAAATCAGTTTTTGTCGTCATCGCACAGCCAAGTCTCAGTAAAGCTAATGATGGTAAATCGGAACAAGAGCGTAGACAGAAGGGAATTAATGTCGTCATAGTGTTTGCGCAAACTTCGTGCATTAAAATGAACGGCCGAGCATGAACTAATATTTTTTAGTTTATTTAACTGGCTAGTTGAAAAAATACGCAGACATGTTTGCTTTTGTTATTAGCGAGGGTTTCTGAAAAGTTTCCTAAGCTACCGTGCTGTATTAAGTATATACAGCTAAGTCAGATTCGTCAGCAATGTGAAACAACTTACTGCCGATGCTCTTGCGAGCTTTAATCTGGCAGCTATCTGTCCAGAGGAACTTCCATTTCTTAGCCTTTTTTTAATGACAGGGCCTTAGATAATAGCGCTTTGTTCTGCCGTGTCAAGTGATCATTGACATACACTTTAGTGTCCTGAACTGGTACAGAGATGCCGATGTCACCGAGGCAAAGCTTCGCTTTACGTGCCTTGCTTGAAGTCTGCTTTCTTTGTTCAAGAGTAGAACTGGGTGATGACGTTTTTGTTGTTTTCATCTTTGGTTGGAATGCAGTGAACCACTTCCAGATCGATAGGCGAGACGGGACAGCCAATTTTATCTCCGACTGTCTGAATTATTAGGTTGTAATCTTCACTTTGGGTGCATGGAATCCCTTTAATCTACACGTTGTTTACCCTTGAATACCGCTGTAGATCAGACAGCTTGCAAGAGAGAGAGTAATGTTTTCTAACTTGATTTCTTGGCATTCAGTAGTGAGTGAGGTGTTTTGCAGTTTTAGCTCTTTCTTTTCATTAGCAAGTGAGCAGTTTTTCAACCATGTCGTTGAGAAATGCAATGCTCGACGCCAGGTTAGTGATCTGCTCTTTCATTCCACCAAGATCTATGCCAGTAGCCTTAAATTTTACCATTAGCTTGTCAAATATGTCTTCTTCAAATTTACTAATCCCATTTCCTAATTTTTATTTAAGTTCCTCAATTCCTTTAGCGAGCTCAGCACAAGTGGGCATAGTGAAAACTTAGCTTGGAAACACACATGCAAGGAAACAGAACCTTCGTAAAACTACACTGTACATAAGGCACGGAATATATGTGGCAGCAGCGACAGCAAAGCAACAGAATTACTAATCTGCACAAGCAGGTGTCCACTGTGCCGTCGCTGGTGCCAATGATGCCGCCTGTCGAAGCTTCCACGCTTAAGTAGAGACGAACTCTGGTGCCTGCCTCAGCCGCTAAGGTTGCAGCACAGGTATCTTGATGACTCAGATGCAACGTTTCTGTTCTTGCACGTGTCGTGACGTCAGGCGGCCAGCGTCAAAAGCTGCACAAGCAGTGAAGCGTGTTAAATCAGTGTCCACTGTGCTGTCGCTGCTGCCAATGACGCCACCTGTCGGAGCTTCCACGCTTAAGTAGAGACAAACTCTGGTGTCCGCCTCAGCCACTAGGGTTACAGCACAGGAATCTTGATGACTCTGGTGCAATGTTGCTGTTCTTGCACGTGTCATGATGTCAGGCGACAAGCGTCAAAAGCTGCACAAGCAGTGAAATGTGTTAAAACAGTGTCCACTGTGCTGTCGCTGCTGCCAATGATGCCGCCTGTCGAAGCTTCCACGCCTAAGTAGAGACAAACTCTGGTGTCCGCCTCAGCCGCTAGGGTTGCAGCACAGGTATCTTGATGACCAGGTATCTTGATGACTCTGGTGCAACGTTGCTGTTCTTGCACGTGTCATGATGTCAGGCGACAAGCGTCAAAAGCTGCACAAGCAGAGAAACATGTTAAATCAGTATACAATGTGCTGTCGCTGCTGCCAATTATGATTATATATTATAAGACCCCTTTGAAGGAATGCCCACAAATGCAGAGAAAACAGATGGCTATAACAAGCATGGTGAGAGACAACTCATTACACAGGAAGGCTAAGAGGCACAGAAACATTCTTACTGGCAAAAACTAGTGAAAAAGTTCATTGCTGCCAAAGGTAGGTGCAGGCGCCTCATCCATCTGCAGACATCTTGCCACTCCCACCTAGAGGCCCACAACTATCTATAGGCCCAAATTCATGCCTCAAACAATGAGTGGCCGGCACTTGAGAACAATACCTACACCAATGCCATGTGGTGTGTTTCATGAGCCCTGCTTCCACTACTGATGGCAAACAACAGCATAAGCAAGTAGTTGCAGCAGTCTTATACACCCTATTTTTTTATTGAGTCTAGCCACAACTGTTACCATCAGCACATTAGAAGTGGATAGTGGACATTTTATATCTGGTACCAATAAGCCTTAGTAATCAGGAAAATAGCTCAACCAGTGCTTTTCTTCCGCAAAAAAGCGAGGGAAGCGTCTGTTTTCAAATGGCCTCTGATCCCACAGTTCATAACTTTGTCCCAGCTGGGACACTTTGTCCCAACGTGTCCCAGCTAACATTAGTCAATCTGCTAAAAAAGATTTAAAAAACACAATGCAAGCTATAATTATAAGACCTACAGTGTTCAGACATCAGAGGTGCGGCAACCGAACAATGTAGGTCATAAAGTTGTATATTGCACCATCTGTCTTTGTTTCCATTGTGCAGCTTGGCTAACATTAGCTGGGACAGCCTATACAAGGTTTGTCCGTGAAGTAATGAGACTGGGTCTGGTAAAAAAAAATTTATTGATCCGATCGGTACATATTGTCACGTACGAGTTTGTGTCGCTGTGGACAAAATGACATTGGCAGATGAAGAGGAGATTGAAGTGACTCAAAGATCGGTTGATGGTGTTACCCTGGTCACTGAGCTACACCCTTATAACTGTATATATTGTAAATACATATATTTTCTCCCCATAACATTTTGGTGGAGGTGCAGGGTAATCTCGCCACAAGCCGGCCCTGGATCTTTGCAGCGGGCGTCACATCGGTTCCACTGTTATGGCTACTGACGCTGCCTCCGTCGCTCAGACACCAGCGGAAGTAGTGCTAACCCCAGCTATGTCACCCGGGAATCTTTATCGGCACTGGCAAGGTCGACGTCGAAGAGTGGCTGACATCGTATGAGTGCGTCGGTAAGCACAACAAGTGGGATGCCACACTTTTGCTGGCCAACGTGATATTTTACTTGGGAGGAGACGCAATGGTACGGTTCGAGATGCATGAAGCCGGCATTAGAACCTGGGACTCCTGCAAGAAAAAGCATCACAATCTTTTTGGAAGACCTGTGGGACGTCAAATGGAGGCCAAGCAAGAGCTAGCATCTCGTGCCCAGACATCAACCGAATCCTATGTCGCGTATATCCAAGACGTTCTGGCTCTCTGCCGTAAAGCGGACGTGGACAATCTGGAGGTCGATAAGGTCGGACACATCTTGAAGTGCATCGCGTATGGTGTGTTCAACCTCCTGCTTTGCAGGAACTGCTCAACCGTTGAGTCCATCATTAAGGAACGCCAGAATTTTGAGCAAGCAAAGAGCAAACACACCGTACAATGCTTCAACAGACTTCCGAATATGGCTGCCACTTTCTCCTGCAACGACCCTCCGGCATTACATCCGCCTACAACACGAAGTTTGACACAGGTCATCCATCGCGAACTTGAGGCTATGGCTACAAGTTCCTACTGCCCCCTGCGCATGACAACAGGACCATCTTGCTCATTCAAGCTGTTGTCCGCCAAGAAATTTCAAACATGGACATCCAGTCTGCCGTCCGCCCACGTCCCACCCCTACTGCTCCTGTCATTGCCTCTGCTGCCCCTTGACTGTAGTTCCCGAATTGATATCAGAACCCCTCTGAGTGGCGAACACCGGATGACAGGCCAATATTTGTGTTGCTTGCTCCCGGGTCGGTCACATTTCCCGCCACTGCCGTAGTAGCCGCTGGTACTCCTCGCCTCGACCATATGCTGATCACCGCTTCGACCGAGACCCTCGGCCTCTGTTGCCCCTCTCTGAACCATACCATGCCGGCCTTCCCTCTCGGGGAAGCACCCCTAGCCACTCGCCCTCACCGCAACGCCGTCAATCCCGTTCCCCTACACCTCGATGTCCCTAGTCTCCGTCCTACATGGGCCGCTGCTCGGGAAACTAAACGATGCAGCCCCCACAGGTAAAGCTACATTGACGACTTGGACTGCAAAATCTTTGCTGACCCCTGCTGCTCGACCGAACCTTATTGAAGTTTTTGTTGATGATGTACTTGCTGAAGCCCTCATCGATACTGGCGGTCAGGTGTCGGTTATGCGATCAGATCTTTGTAGCCATCTTCGTAAAGTCCTGAAACCTGCCCAGTCGCCTGCCGTCCGAGTAGCTAATGGCAGTACAACAGCCGTGATGGGAATGTGCGCCGTCCGTGTTACCATTGCCAGCCGTCTAGTGTTAGTCCTGTTCACTGTACTGGCCGAGTGTCCACATTAAGTGATTCTTGGAATTGATTTTTTGACTGCCCATTCAGCACTTATTGACTGTGCAACTGGCACCCTTCACCTTGAACTGCCCCATTACTTTGCCAACCCGACCGACGACCACAATTCCTGACTTCGTTCTACTGAATTTGTTCGACTACAACCTGATGCTGCGACTTACGTCCTCATGTCGCTTTCTCCACCACTTCGAGATGGTCCTTATGTGGTGTCCCCACTTTGCGACATCCTCCTGCCACATCAAATAGCACTACCAAGCTCAATTGTAACTCTTGCCAACAATCGAGCATGGCTTCCTCTTCTGAACTTTAGTATGTGTATGCAAGTGCTTCCTGCGGGTGTATCTCTTGCTGTGCTATCCCCTTTGGAAGATTGTGGAGTAGCTGCTCTTACGATCGACCCACGATTCTACACTGCTGCAGCTTCTGCCCCTCCTACTTCACGTAACGACAAGTTTACACCAATGATCGCTACTGATCTACGACCTGCTTACGCCGATGCCCTTCACCGCATTCTGATGTCCTATGAAGACCTCTTTGATTTTGGCAATCGCCCGCTAGGTCGAACCCTTGTCGTCACCCATCCAATCCACACTGGTGACGCTCCTCCTATACACCGGAGGCCCTACCATGTGCCAGGTCATCCAAACGGAGGTGGACAAGATGCTTTCCAAAGATATTATCGAGCCTTCCTGCAGTCCGTGAGCGTCACCTGCCGTTCTGGTTAAAAAGACGGACAACACCTGGACATTTTGTATAGATTACGTCACCTTAATAAGATTACCAAAAAAGACATGTACCCGCTTCCCCGTATTGATGACACGCTGGACTGCTTACACGGTACCAGTTATTTTTCGTCGATTGATTTGCGCTCTGGCTACTGGAAAATTGCAGTGGATGAATGAGGTCGTGAAAAGATCACCTTCATCACCCCAGATGGTCTCTACCAAATTAAAGTGATGCCTTTCGGACTGTGCAATGTCCCTGCTACCTTCGAGCACATGATTGACTCTCTTCTGTGCAGATTCAAGTGGACCACATGCCTCTACTACCTTGATGACGTCATTGTTTTTTCACCGACGTTTAAGAGCCACCTCCACCGACTCTCAGCTATCCTTGCTGTTTTATGAGCTGGCCTACAACTCAGTTCTGCAAAATGCCATTTCGGCGACCGCCAAATACGATTACTTGATCACTTGGTTGACGCTGCTGGTGTCTAGCCTGATCCCGATACACAGAAAAGCATTTTGTTGATAAATGTGAAGCTGAGTATGAGAACCACAGTGACGAGAGGTCGCATAGTGGAACTTACAAGCGCAGCTCCCATGTTATGAAATCCGCTCAAATAAGAGCGGAGCTTGTTTGCTCACCACGCTCTTTTCTGCATTACGCAGCCCTTTCTGGCTTGATGCCCTTTGTCGACGTCCAGATCAAGGACCGCGGAAAGTTCGGGCCATTGGTGAGTTTCCACTTGCGCGTTCTTATACCGATGTCCAAAGTTTCCTAGGGCTGTGTTCCTATATTCGGTGATTTCTCCAGAACTTTGCCGAAACCGCTCGTCCTGTCACAGACCTCCTCAAAAAGGACGCCACTTTCCGTTGGGGACCCGACCAGGCTGCAGCATTTTCCACGCTTATCAGTCACCTTATCAATCCATCCGTGTTGGGTCATATTGATCCGCATGCCTACACTGAAGTTCGCACTGATGCAAGCGGCCATGGCATTGGCGCTATCTTGTCCCAACGACAGCAGAACACGCGTGATCACGTATGCTAGCCTATTCTTTCAGCACCAGAACGCAACTACTCCATAACAGAATGTGAATGTTTGGCCCTTGTTTGATCCATTGCTAAGTTCCGCCCTTACCTATTCGGTTGACATTTCACCGTCATGACAGATCACCATGCCTTATGTTGGCTATCCTCACTCAGAGACCCGACAGGCCGTCTTGGCTGCTGGGCTTTACACCTGCAAGAGTACACCTTTTCAGTGTCCTGCAAATCTGGGCGGCTACATAAGGACGCCGACTAATTCTCGCTATCCTGTCGACCCACTCGATAGCACTGAAACCGATACCTGTGTTTTGTCGATCTCCGACTTCTCATGCATCGCCGACAAGCAGCGTCGTGACTTATATTGGCGATTCATCATCGAACACTTTACCTCAGAGCAACAGGACAATTCTTTCCGTATGTTTGATCTCCAGGACGGGACATTATACCGATGCAATATGCATGTGGATATGCATGTGGATATATTGCATGTGGATGCATGTGGATGCATTTTGCAATATTGCAATATGCATCCACAGGTTTGCTGTTGCTCCTGAATGTGGTGTCATGCCAGCTGCCGTGCCTATTCAGCTCTTTGTATGAAGTCACTGATATCATGGTTATTTTTGTCTACAGGTAGCATTGCATCTAAGGGTGTGGTGACGGTCCGGCCAAAAATGAGTTTGAAAGGTGTCATTCAAGTCATCTCTTGCACACTGGTATTGTATGTGAATGTTGTGCGCGGTAGTATCCTGTCCCATGTTCAGTGTTCCACGTCCAAGTTTATTGACAACATATCAGTCAGCATTCTGTTGAGTTGTTCAGTCAGTTCATTTGGCTGCGGATGATATGCGGTGGTTTTTCTGTGACTGGTGAGCGTCAATTTCATAATGGACTGTGTCAAATGGGCAGTGAATATGGTTCCTTTGTTCATTACAAGAGCTTTAGGAGTGCCATGCCGTAGTACTGTGCTAGTGACAAAAAAATCTGCTACTTCACTGGCCGTTCCCTTGTCAAGAGACCCTGTCTCAGCATATAGAGTCAGGTATTCGGTTGCAACTACAATCTATCACTTTCCTGACAACGATGTAGGAAAGGGGCCAAGTAAGTCCTTCCCACTTGTGTGAATGGAGTTTCCGGTGGCTGTGTGGGTTGTAGGAGACCTGCTGGCTTCAATAGTGGTGTTTTACATCTTTGGCAATCCCAGCAGGTTCTCATGTAGTGTTGCACAGAATTCAACAACTTTGGCCAGTAATACTTCATGCGGATATGTTCGAACGTTCTGCTGACTCCTACATGTCCTGCTGATAAATCATCATGGCACACTTCCAATATCTTGAGTCGTAACTTTGAAAGTACGCCAAGCAGAAATGTCTCTGCACTATTCTCAAAATTTCTTTTGTACAGGAAATTATTTCTCAGGATGAATGACGACAAGCTGGGGACAGAAGCTTGTGGAATGTGAACAAGGTGACCCTCTAGGTAATCAATGAGCAGGCGGAACTTCACGTCAGACTGCTGATGCTGCGACATTTGTGATGTTGTCACAGCTCCTAGGAACAGGCAATCCTGTCCATTTTCCGCAGGTGTAGATCCCGTGCATTCAACTGGTGCACGTGACAAGCAATCAGGATCACTGTACTTGTGAACGGGCTTGTATACGACCATTATATCATGTTCGTGCAGCCGCAGGTTTCATTTTGCAAGCCGTCCAGATGGGTCTTTGAGATTCGCCAGCCAGCACAACGAATGATGGTTGCCGATAGCTCGAAATGGTCCGCCATATAAGTATGGTCTAAACTTGCTGATGGCCCATATCACCACAAGGCATTCTTTTTTTGTCACTGAGTAGTTCACCTCAGCTTTCAAACGTGTTCGACTAGCATATGCAATGACTCATTCCTCTGCATTTTCCCACTGAATGAGGATGGCCCTGAGGCCTAAATTGCTTGCGTCTGTCTGAATATCAGTTTCAGCTTTTCTTGTCAAAATGAGCAAGAACTCGGTGGTTCCGAAGAAGCTTTTGGCAGCTCATTGAAAGCATTCTCCTGCTCACTCAACCAGACGAAAGGCATGTCTTTTGTTATCCGTGTTAGTGGTTCGGCGATCCTTGAAAAATTTTTGATGAAACGTCTGTAGTAGGCACAGAGCCCTAAGAATCGCGTAATGGCCTTTTTGTGGGTGGGTTTTGGAAATTTTTCAACTGCCGCAGTCTTCTCAGGGTCAGGGCGAATGCCTTCTGAACTGACGACATGGCCGAGAAAAAGAAGCTCGCGAAAGTCGAAATGACATTTCTGTGGTTTTATCGTCAAACCTACTGATCTAATAGCTTTCATCACTGCCCACAGTCGTTCTACATGCTGCTCAAAGGTAGCAGGAAAAACCACGACATTGTCAAGATAAACGAGGCAGGTTTGCTATTTCAGACTGGTGAGCAGTGTCCGACATCCGCTGAAATGTTGCAGGTGCAGAAAAAAGGCTGAACGGAAGCACTTTGAACTCGTATAGTCCGTCAGGAATCACAAATGCCATATTTTTGCAATATCATTGTGGGTTTAGGAAATTTTTCAACTGCCGCAGTCTTCTCAGGGTCAGGGCGAATGCCTTCTGAACTGACGACATGGCCGAGAAAAAGAAGCTCGCGAAAGTCGAAATGACATTTCTGTGGTTTTATCGTCAAACCTACTGATCTAATAGCTTTCATCACTGCCCACAGTCGTTCTACATGCTGCTCAAAGGTAGCAGGAAAAACCACGACATTGTCAAGATAAACGAGGCAGGTTTGCTATTTCAGACTGGTGAGCAGTGTCCGACATCCGCTGAAATGTTGCAGGTGCAGAAAAAAGGCTGAACGGAAGCACTTTGAACTCGTATAGTCCGTCAGGAATCACAAATGCCATATTTTTGCAATATCATTGTGGGTTTTGGAAATTTTTCAACTGCCGCAGTCTTCTCAGGGTCAGGGCGAATGCCTTCTGAACTGACGACATGGCCGAGAAAAAGAAGCTCGCGAAAGTCGAAATGACATTTCTGTGGTTTTATCGTCAAACCTACTGATCTAATAGCTTTCATCACTGCCCACAGTCGTTCTACATGCTGCTCAAAGGTAGCAGGAAAAACCACGACATTGTCAAGATAAACGAGGCAGGTTTGCTATTTCAGACTGGTGAGCAGTGTCCGACATCCGCTGAAATGTTGCAGGTGCAGAAAAAAGGCTGAACGGAAGCACTTTGAACTCGTATAGTCCGTCAGGAATCACAAATGCCATATTTTTGCAATATCATTGTCCGCTTCTATATGCCAGTACCCCCTTTCGAGGTCCAGGAAAGAAAAGAATTTGGTGTCTCGTAGTCTATGTAGAGTGCCATCGATTCTTGGAAGTAAGTAAACATCCCGCTTTGTGACGGCGTTCAGCTTTCGGTAATCAATGCAGAAGTGCAAAGTCTGGTCCTTTTTCTTTACAAGTACCACAGACAATGCGATGCCTACAGAATTGCTGATGGCTGAATTACGTTGTTTTCAAGCATTTCCTTAACTTTACTTCTGATGGCTTCTCTCTCTTTTGGCAGCACTTGGTAGCAGTGGCGTAGCTAGGTCGTCTGGCACCCGGGGCCCTTAGCTCTTCTGTCACCCCCCCCCCTCCCCGGGTGTAGTCGAGGAAGGCGAGGATATCGACAAATTTCGGGTGTCTTCAGACGTATATGACACCCCCCCCCCCCCTTTTGGCCCCGTGCACCCGGGGCCCACGGCCCCCCGGCCCCCCCTGTTGCTACGCCACTGCTTGGTAGGGATGCTGGCAAATAGGCCTCACTGATTCGTCGACAATTATCCGATGTTAGGCGATAGATGTACGTTGGACTTTGGATGACATTGAAAAACATGTGGCAAATTCTCTTACAAGGTTCTCTATTTGCTTTTTTTTGTCTGGGCGATAGACCTGGTTCGATGTCAGTGAATGCAAGGACAGAATCCACACCTTAGAAATTTGATGGTGTGATCTTGGGAATGCTCAGGTCCGTAACTTGGACAAAGTTGTTAAGGCTGGAAATAACGGTTTACTTCGCGACATGTTGCACCTCATTTCCGAAATTAGTAAGGAATACATTGGCATATCCGCCACGTAGCTGAACAAGGCCTCTTGCCATGCAGATCCCTTTTTTGAGTAGGAGACTGATGTTGCTGTCTGCAATTCCTTCATAGTCACTGAACGCGTCACTCCTTACTGCGACAGCTACACTAGATCTCGGAGGAAGCATCGCGTCGTCATCAGCAGTGCAAAGGGCATCAAATTTTTTCTCAGTGTTGAATGTTGCGACAGTGTTGAATGTTGAAAATTCGCTGGTTGAATGGTGAAAAAGAAACACATGATTCCCACAAGTCGATTACAGCACCATTTTCCTGCAAGAAGTCCATACCAATAATCAACTCTCGAGCACTCAGAAAGCACAATAAAGCTAGCGATGTATGTGAAGCCTCGTATTCCAATTCTAGCCATGGACTTGCCCGTCAGGTCGATGGGGTGTCCTCCGGCAGTGCAACCTTGTGACCCTTTCCGAGGAGTCAGCACTTTCTTCAGTACTATTTATTACAAGTAATCTGCACCTGTATCCACTAATGCATTCACTTCACAACTGTTGACAAACACGTAAATTGGAAGCAACGTCACTCTTACGACACTGGTTTTCAAGTCCCTCATCACCATTCAGAGTCATCGATGGAGGTTCTTCTGTTTTTGCGCTGGCAGCAGCCTTACCTCCCAAGGATGCTGACTCTAGTTTGTCTGATGTGGGCTCTGAATGGCGTCTTGGGGAGCTCAAGGATGGACAGGGGCTCGGTGACAAATACCTCAATGGCGCTGTTGATCGAGGTTGGTGTTGCTGATAGGCATATGGGAAGCTTTGACGAGTAAACAGGTATTCTTTGTTTTTAAATGGATGCTCACCATTTCGAGGTCAAGGTGCGTTCACCAAAAAACCACGAAGTCCTGCCTGATGATAATGGCACATTCTGTAGAGGTGGCCAGCCTCACCACAGTGGTAGCAAAGAGGTATTCGGTCGGGAGTGTGCCATACATCAGCCTTCCTAAATCTTCTCTCGGGTGGCGGCAGTGTATTTCGAGGTATTGGGCTGTTTATAGAGGCAGTGGCTGCGATGTCAGCATGCCCAGGAGGTTGCCACAGCACATCAGCATATGAGACGCTCCGCTGGCGCAGTAGTGGCGCTTGGGGCTGCACACTGAGCTGTGGTTCCCGGACTGCCTGTGTGAGCTGAGCTCTTCGTGAACCACGTCTGCCAGTGAAGAGGGTGCTGGGGTGTTCTGGTCAAGCTGTAGCCTCTGAAGCTCTTCTCCCACTACAGATCACACGAGCTCCCGTATGACCTCCACACTGTTTCCAAAGACGGCTGGAACTGCGTCTACAGAGATGGTGTTAATTTACCAGTTGTAAATCCTTGATCCCTGTTGTAATGTGCTTTCCATTATTGTCGCCTCAGAACAAAACTCAGCTATGATGCGCAGCGGGCTCTGAACCAACCCTGAGAACAGTTCCTATTTTACATCCTGCATTGGACAGCGAAGGTTCTTGTCCTCGCTCATGTTCGGATCAGCTCGGTGGAATAGACGGGACATGTCTTCTACATATGTGGCCATGCTTTCATTGTTCCACTGGTTTCTTGCTTGGAGGGCAGCTTCGGCACTCTCCCTGCGGTCTGTACTCGGGTAAGTTGCAAGCAACTCCCGTTGGAAAGCATCCCACGACACAAATGTCGCTTTGTGGTTTTCAAACCATTTTCGTGCACTGTCCTCTAACCCGAAGTAAACGTTTCGTAGTTCGCACTCTCCGTTCCATCACTTGAACTCCGTGACGTGCTCAAAGTGATCCACCCAGTCCTCTGCGTCTTCAAATGTGTCGGCATTGAAAGGCTCTGGCGACATCGGTGGGCTCACTACGATGTGAGCTGGTGAGACCTGAGTTGTCATCTCGGTAACATTTCCATTAGCAGCTGTTGATGCTCTGATAGAATCCGGCAAAGGGAGAAGCTTGGGGGGCTCACCATGTAGGCGACGACTTCTGCGTTGGTGAACAAGGGTCAGTTCAATGGGTCCAAGTTGCCGTGGGTCCAGGCTTCTTTCTCCGACTCAAGAAGGGCTTGAAATCATACCTCGCTCCACCACCAGAATTGTAACAATAGGGATTCATCCCAGAGGTACAAATTCTTTGTGGACCACCCCACGCTTGTAAAAAAATACAATAAATGTTGTCTTTACCTTGGAGTTCGACATTCTTGATTTCTTGGGGCACAGGGAGTTCGCGGCGTGCCACTGCGAACTTTGGCACTTGGTTTCAGGGTTGTACTTGAACACCCATAATTCATTGCCAGTTATTGGGCCGTCTAAAAAGTCCAATTCCCTTTCTATCTGCACCAACATGTCACGGGAAACGTTAACTCGTCAATGTTTTTGTTCATCACTCAACACTTTTGGCAACAATTTCGAACTAACCTTTTCAAGTTTTCAAGTTTGGCCACATTTTCTCCCAACCACTTGTTGAAGGGCATCCAGATCGCACCATGTCTTCAACGGTCTCCAGTCTGTTCTTAAACTCACTAAACCTCCGGAAAACCTGGGCTCTTGACAGGGCGTCGTCTTTGTAAGCCTCCTTAACCAAAGAGAGCGCCTCGCAAGCGGTTTTGCCTATGTAAAAGCAGAAATGTAATCATGCACCAGTGCTCCAGCGAATGCTCCATTTTTGACGTTTTCTGCCGTGACAAAAACTTGAAAATGGCTCTTGCGCCACTTCAGATCCTCACTGCATCAGAGCGCGGGCACGACTGCCGCCCAGTGCGTTACTTTGCTTAGAAACACCCCCACAATTCCCACCTCCAGAAAGTGCGCTACTGGCGACTACAACGCTGCACGGTAGGCAGTCTCATTACTTTGTGGACAAACCTTGTATACAAAAACAGACTTCCCATTATGATATTGTTACGGGGTCAAAAACAGTTAGATGTATATTTACAGGATATTTACAAAAATCGTAGCGGCTGACAAGATGGTAGACAGCGTGCGAAGTCCAGAGCGTCGTCTTCTTCCGACCAAGCTGACAACATCTTCTTCGTCAGCGTGCCACATGACCCCCGGTGGCGGATGCACCGGCTCGGTGCTGGTTAGGAGGCGGGCGAGTAATACGACTTAAGACACCCGACATGGACCATGTCGGAGCGATGCTGAGCCACGGTTGGCTCAAGAGGGGCGATTTCGTATGTGACGTCAGTTACTTTACGCAAGACACGGTAAGGGCCAGAGTAGTGTGAAAGTAACTTCTCCGAGAGGCCAACGTGTCTCTTTGGAGAGGTTCAAAGCAAGCGACAAGAAGGAGAGTAATGAGTGGGGAGAGAATGCACAGTTGCAAAGGAAGAGGAGGGTAAAGTGCGAGGGGGACGCATGCCTGCTACAAGCACCTGATCTGCAACCGACACCACAACAGCTGGGAACTGCCGCTTGATGAACAGCCATTGCAACGAAGTTCCAGCCAGGCTACTACAGATACTGGGAGTTACTACAAAGTTTCCACTCCAGTGCTATGATTACGCCAATATATACTGTATTGTGGTAATGCTTGGCATTGTAGTTGGCAGCAAGATTGCCACTGTGTGTGTCTGTTGATGTGCCCATAAGTTTTCGTGGTGCAGGTATGGCATGGGGATATGCAGCAGGTTAAACAACAAAGTTATTTATGACTTTTACAATAATCTTTGATGGTTTCTGCCGCATTTTTTTAAAATGTCACGGCTCGATGAGAAAGGCATAATCTTTTTGTGAAGAAAGCAAGTCTCAGGTTTCTTAATGTAAAAACCACTTTTCTTTACTTAAACACAGAAATGAAAGTAACACTGTGGAGGTAGGATGGCATTTTGATACATCCTGCATTTTCATGTCAACTTGCAATATCTCACGAAAATATTATGATCACACATTTTTATTCAAAATTATACATGGCCAGGCCTCATCTGAGAACTTGACATTGACACTTGTGTTTTCCATGCCACAACCAGGCTTGTGGAACCCTAACATTTTTTATGTCCACGATTCAAGAAACCTGAGCACCATGAAACAAGCTCTAACTCAGCAGGGTGTTATACGTCTTGATGTTGATATTTTTTGCCCACCTGTACTTTACCTAATTCTTTATCCCTTATTTGAGTTTATGCAGAAAGTTCTACTTTTGGTTTGTTATATTCAATTTTGTTCATTGCACCATTACTAAGGCACCTTTGCTGTTTATAGGCACCTTAGAAATGAATAGAAGAATGAAAAGAATATGCCTAAACAACTTCCCTACACTTCAGTATGCATCCAACTTTATATCTAGGAATCGAACATTTACTAATTGCTTCCGAGATAATTTTCAAAAGGATTAAAGGGTCCCTCACCAGACCCCATAGCAAATTTTGGTTATACACTGAAAGTTGTTACGTGTCGTCTAGGGAGCATTCTGCCGCAAGAATTTTTCAAATTGGCTCATTAATAGTTGAGATAGGAATATTTCAGTGCCCCAAACACGTTTAAGAAGGCGAGCTTCACTGCATAGCGAGACACTCTCTCCACTCGCCTCGTCTAGCCTCCTCAAGTGAAATTCCTTCTCTGCGTTCTCTCATACAGGACTTCAAGGATCACGTGACACATACATCACAGGCCCCGCTTTCATTTTTTTTCTCCTTGCTTTTTTTTTATTTTCGCCGCTGCATACTTCCGCTGATGGCACTGCGCACGAGCTGTTGTGATGTCTCATTTCACGCAGCGCACGATTTTGTGTGCTGTGCACAAGGACACACGACTAGCGGTTTAATTCAGTGCTACACGAATACTGAGGCAGAACAAGTGGATCACAGAGCATGATCACGCGCTGGAACACGGTAGAAAATGGCATAGTTTCGGTACCTGCTCACATGACTGCATGACCGTGGGAACAAGCATACGAAGCGGAAGTACATCTCTCTTGCTTCAGTGCGAAGTAAAACAAAAAACACGCAGTCATTCTGTTTGTGTTTTACTATTTCTGCAAACTTCAAGCCGTCAATTCAAGCAACAGATCGCACAGACAACAGATGTTCCCTTGAATAATTCTCGAAGAGTGAAGTCATACTGCGGACACGAGTACGTCACCGTCTGGCTTCGAGCGCGGTCGCCGCGAAGGAAAGAAAAAACGGCGTTCGGATTGAAATGTCAGACCTTTCCATGGCGCGCAGCGACGTAATTCTTTGCAAACACGATCATTAGTGCGTATTGTATGCTCTGCGCTTGTCAGCTCAATATGGCCAGACCTGGTGAGGGGCCCTTTAAAAGCAGTGTATGCTATAATGTACAAGGGGTCAGACAAGGATGTAGAGCATTACTAAATTTTTCCAAAGTTATGACTCGATTTCAAGAAACATGAAGCTATCCTGGAAAGCTTCATTACCCATCAGGAGAGCTGTGTAAAAACATATAGCTCCACAGTAACAACAACAAAATGTCAGTTGAAAGAACGTATTTTCACTAAGTTATGGCATATGCCAAAAGGATACACCCCATTCAGAGCTCTTATTCAACACCACATTGAACCAGAGCACTTCACCTTCCGGCCACAGCCATCGCTGCCAGAAGTAGGAGTCAATAGCAATGGTGGTTCCTGCAGCAAAAACAAGAACAGCGATATGTAGCTTACCACGGCAGCCATGTGGCAAAGCCAAGTGTAAACATAGTTTACAAGCAAATTCTGACAAGTTTTAACTGGGGTAACAGCATGTGTTACATGCTGTAAAATTTCTTTAGAGTTGTCTAACTCAGACCACTTGAAGAACACAGGCAACACATTTCAATAAAATCGTAAATTAGTTTTCCTTTCATGCATACCTCAGTGTCTTTTATGAAACTTCATGCATGAAAGATGCTCTAAAGCTATTTGACTAATCACTTCTACATTGAATCCACTTAAAACACTAACACTTAAGTTAGAAGAAAGGGGATTAACCGAGGGGCCCGATTAGGTAAAGATTTACCGACGAGGTAAAGATGAAAGAGAAGTGATAAACAAAGTAAAGAAACGATAATTTGATGGAAATCAAAGTGGATGAAAAAATGACTTGCCCACAACCTTCGCAGCATGTGAAGGTAGTGGGATCGTTCCCCACCTGCGGCAAGTTCTCTTTTCATCCCCTTTGATTTCCATCAATTCATCGTTTCTTTACTTCATTTATTAAGCACAAGTAATTTGCCCTTTGTTGTTCTTGGTGTCAGTGTTTGTTGGCTTCTTATGATATAACACCTATGTTGCAATTTGATATATTACACCATATAGTTGGGGTCCCTTGCTTTTGGGAAAACCCTGATAATTATTGATTTTTTAACCCTGAACAAGGTTTATTAAAATTGGTTTATGCCTGGTTCTACCCAAACTTTGTCCTTTTCTAAATTTGGAAAGGTTAAGAATAAATTCTGGTGTTACAAAATTAATGTTGCTGCCTACGTTGTATAAGTGCTCAAGATAAACATTTTCAATGTTATTCACATATGAATACGATATATGCTTCCTTCTCGCTCAACACTAAAGCAAAAACTGGCATATAGTATAGTGCACTCAGCACCTGCCAGCATTGACTGAAAGAAAGCGTGTTGCTTTTTTAGTAGCCTCGTTATATGAATATGCCAATGGTGCATTGCATCACATTTCCTGCACTTCGCCTTCATGTAAATGGCAGTAATGCACTAGGAAATGAACTTGCAGGCAACTGATATTGCTCTGCATTGCAAATGGTAGCTGTAACATTGAGGAGACATTCTTCCCAGCTGAGTCAGAAGGGTAGCAGATTGGGCTACTTGGTAATTTACTAATATTGTAGCAACGATGCATAGTGAGATACAGCAAAACAGGGCGGCAACACACACACAGGCAAGAAAACGGACAGGATGGATGCAGAAATGCTCAAAATGCATATGATAATGCATGTCAACAAGAGCTTGTAAGAGCATCACACCTATTGCGCAGCATGCACAGTGCTCAGTGATTCAAATGTGATAATTGGCCAGGATGGCAGCCGGTGATCGAGTGCCACTGGTGAGCGCTGGGTAGCCACTGGGGCACTAAATGCAGTCACAATGCATCACACGCTTTCACATTATACTACAGTGCATCAGTTCTGTGCAGCCAGCACCTGCCAGTGGCACAAAAAGTGGCGTCCGTCATGCGGGTCAATAATTCTGCTTGAATTGCTGAGCACTGTAGACTACTATTTCTACTTTCTTGTTTAAAAAGAAGTGCAGAGAACGAGGTAAATGAGAGATCGCCAAACATTCCTCTATTTGTTGTTTTCAAGTGAAAAGCTTTCTTTAGCTCTTTCGGCTGTTTTCGTAGTTGGTGGTCGTTGGTCAGACTTGGCAAGGAACATGTCTCTCTCACTGGTTCATTTGGGCAATTTGCTTACATTGGCAATCATTGTCAATGGTTACTGCAAAATTTTTTTGTTTATGTATTTCTCATGAGAGTATACATAATGTCTTCCAACAAATATTTGTACAGATGAGTTTGTCATGCAGCTGTTTTTATTACCACCTTTGCTATGAGCAGTGGTTAATTGGCTGTGAGAGTTTTGTGGATTTATCTAAAGCTTACACTGTAACAATTAAAACTTATGAATATTTATACTTACCAAGCAATGCTAGTGCAATGGGTATTCCCCACTTGAAAACATTGAGTATGCTCAGACGGCCAGAAAAGATCTCCATCAGAATGATGATGCCCAGGAGGGATGCCAGCTCAGCACGAAAAATAAGAACAGCCACTCCACTTGTGACAATGAGTGGGAAATGGCGCTGTTCTAGCCAGTAGCAATATGCAAGAAACACTGGGCAGAAAATACATGAGAGGTGCAAGACTCCAGTCAAAGCAAATAAAGAAAAGTGCAGTTACAATGGTGGCCTGCTGTCGATACTTACCGAAAATCAAAGCGAAGGTGTTGGGAAGTGGTCGCGACATATAGAACACAAAATGGAACTGTGATACTGTCAGCAATGTAAGCCAGTTGGTCATGGCAGATCCAAATTCTTTTTGGAGGGCCCTGCTGAACTCGCGGTATGCACATGCCACCATCGTCCCAAGGACAGCCCTCACTGTAAAAGAAAAATGCGTGCACTGACAATGTGATTAAACATGACATAATATGGTAAGATCGTAAAAATATCTGATTACACACACGTGTCATTGCTCGGGATCGATGCGCCACGTCAAAGCAATTCAAGGTTGATGGTTCCAAATCGGTCTCACAAAAACTTACCTACGAACTGCGCAACTATCCTTTCCAAGCCCATTAGTGTGCTCACAGCAACCCATGGTCCGGCAAAGAGAGCAACCATAAGGGGGCCCACAAACGACCTTGGCACAACACCAGGAAATTCCAGGTGATCGTACTGCGCCAAAATGTTTTGCGTTAAAAAGCATGCGCAATGTTTTGCGGCCAGTCAGCATAAAATGCAGGAAAATTGGGTCTAGTTGCACAACCATGCACGATGCTGCAGTAAAGCTTACAGTAAAGTCAACCTATTAACTTACATTCGAAATGTTTGTTCTATGGTAAATAATGTCGTGTATAGCTTGCAGGTTAAAGCTCTCCTCAACTTTCGTGAACGGGCAAACGACGAGATGCACGGCGCAGGCTAGGAGCAGCAACCACTCCACAGAATCTATGGAAGAAAAATCATCACAAGTCAACAGGTGGCTTCGTTCTGAAAGTAATATGAGTAATTCGACTTCACCTTGGTTTTTTTCCACCATGGTGACGTCGGAAGAATGGTACACACGCAGAGTAATTCAACTTGCAAGCTCTGGGCAGCAGTAGTGATCCGACGTCGATTACCGAATCACAACGGAAGCATGCTCCCAATGATGTTTTCACATGGATATCACACTTTGTGCTTGGAAATGTTAGCGGTAAGCTTCGTTTCAAGAGATCACACGTCGAAAGAAATTGCTGGCCTGTGCATCTGTAGCCGTCGATGCTCAGTATCGCTCAAGCGCCTGCAGTAACAAAAGCTGGGAGAAAGGAACACGCTGCACAACAGCCATTGAACAGGTTCTCCAACAGAACACGGACGGAACAACTAACGGCGGTGGGTATTTTGGTTACTGCAACACCGCTGACACAGCTGCAAAGGCGGTCAACAAGCAGAACGCACCGAAACCAAATAACCTACTGGGCTGAATAGTGGATAGGCTTGGTTTCGTTCAGTTTCGCTTTGGCGTTGTTGAGCAGCATGCATAGATGTCAATGCAACCCTATAAACATAGAGTTTCTAAATAAGTACCGTAGAGGGAAATGTGGCGTTAGTGTCTACGGGAGTTCTCATGAGCGTTGCCTCAACCTACATGGGAATGATGGGAAGTACAGGCTTCGGATTGACTTCAATCTTTAGAATAGGGGCGTTTGCTTTCGGCGCAGTAAACAAAGCTATACTCAAGTATTATCGCGTGAAATCTAATTTTATTTCTTTAGTAGGTTATATAATGCACAACACGCTACCTAAACTTTGCATGGCTTTGAGATGGAAGCATGGTTTACTTTGGTTACAGTGTACTAGATATTCTAGTACTATAGTGCCTAGAATGTACTGGCTAGTGTGCCGTGCACCCGCTCTTTTCAATGGAGGAGCGTGGCGCCGCCTGCAATGAATGCCCACGGTGGCCGACAGAGGTCGCTGCCACACGGGTGGGTGCAGACTGCGCGTGTCGTCTGCTTCGCATATCAGTTTCGCAGCTGTTGCGTCGGTTTCTATGTTGGCGTTTTCAGTGTTATTACAGCGTTGCGTGTTTGTTCTTGGTGTTGTCAAAGAGTGAGTGCGTTGCTGCTGTGTTCGTGTGCCTGTAATTACGAGAACTATTCGGCGGCGATGAAAAAATGCCGAAGAGACAGTGCAAGGAGAGGACCTGCTTTGTGCCGTTGTGTCGAAGCGGTTACCACTCGAACAAATGGCGTGTATCCTTGTTCACTCCACCACTAATACGAAGCGGCAGCAGAATGGGCAAGAATGGTCAGGAGAGCGGACAGAAGGCCGGCACCAACTGCTGTGGTTTGTAAAAAACATTTCGAAAACAGCTTAGTCGAGCGCGCGTTCTCTATCACCGTGAACGGCGTTGTCCACGAGATTCCCCGCGATAAACCACGCCTGAAACCCTACGCTATACCCACGATGTTTCCTGAGTATCCTAAGCATGCACCTTACTTTTCGTGAGTACCAGGGGGAAAAAACAAGAAAAAAAGGAGCAGTAGTGCTTTGATCTACTATACTGTTATGTTGCAAAAAAGATCACTGCCCAAAATTTTTGACCACAGTGTGCAGGCTTCCTTTGCGTAAGTAAAGCTGAAGCTAGTGCCGACGCTGCTTCGCTATCGCACTACGCATTTTGACAATGGAGGCCTTGTCTATCTTAGTCAGACCTTGTCAACCGCTGTGAAGGCCGTGGAAGATGCTTTTACTGTGTTCTTTAGCAAAAACAAGTTACATGTAGCGAGTCTAGCTGATTTTTCAGGTCAGCTGCAGACACTGGCCTTTCCCCAACTAGGGTGCCCAGAGCATGAAAAACCAGCTTTGACAAGAAGTTCTACGTTTTCTTGAGGTTTCGGTTTTTTTGTAAAAGGCATCAACAAAGAGAGGGAAGCGCAAAGGCAACGGCAGAAGCTCTTTAAACTGCGTCACTGCCACTAGATCTATCTTCTTCAGGTATGTGTGCATTATCTCATCTAGGGCTGTCTTATATGCCCGCGTTTGACTGTTGTTAGGCGAGAATAAAATATTTGTTACGCTTAAATGAAAGATCTGTTTCCCATTTTCGTTCACTTATATCAGACATAAAAGGAAATCTGCACGTGTTTACCAGGTATTAAAAAATGTATAGTACACAGAACACCGCATGCAGTCCATTTTACAGGCAAAATTTTTTACTTATTATCCTATCCTTGTGGCCCAATGGGCATTATGAGGAGATGGGTACATGGTTTACAAACAATAAAAAACATTCACACCTATGAGGACGACAATACGATAATAGGCAGAAATAGCAGCAAATAAAAAGAGAGGACAGCGATCGAAATTCAAGTCATTTCAATGGATGATCGGTTACAGCGGTTTTCAATGGTTATGCATTAATATAACATCAATAGAACAGTAACGTAACCTTAGAATTCGTTTACTTTATTAGAATGAAAAATGTAACCTAAAACTTACCCTTAAAAGAATTACGCTGCCATCATGGCTAGAATAAAAAACAAGTATCCTTAGCTACCGCCGAAGAGACACGTACGAAGGCGAACGCCTTGTAAAGCCTACTATAATTCACCTTAATGCACCCTAGTCCTCCTTCATCCACCTTAATCCACCTTAATTAATACACCTTAATCCCCCTAATTCAACCTAGCTAATACCCCTTAATCCAATCACTATAATCAATAATTAAATTTGCTAATAATTTAGCATCTCTTATACACGGCTGGACATGCTTTGGTTCGTTTCTGACCTTCCTTAGATCGTGTGATGTGTTCTGTACCTCGCAAAACGGCCTTGGAACATGGAGATCTAAGGCATTTGCCTTAAAAATTACGTTTTCTCTTCGCCAGCATAGAAACACATCAGGTTCCCCGCTCGAAGCTGAGCTGAGATAGCACACGCTTTTCACACAAGCGACAAGCGCTAGAGAAGCCTGTTGTTCTTAAAACAAACCACGCTTTATAAATCAGCTGCCCTCATTTGAACTGTGCTGCTGCTACAGCTTAATAAAAACAAAAAGCGCAACAGCCCGCTTGCCGATGCGGTGGGAACACGGCGGTCCACGATGACCGGATGGTGCCGCGGCACCCACCTGCATTGCAGCGCTCCTAGCGGCAGCCGCCGGCATTCATTGCATCCGGTGCCACCCGGGAGGCCGCGGACGGCACACTAGCCAGTATATTCTAGGCACTATACTAGTACACTGTACTTTGTATGGATAGATGGATGGATGATTGAGGCTGAGCCCTTTGAATCGGGCGGCGGCGGCGCGCGCCTCCTAGCCTTTAATGGTTCTATATGCATGCATACCTATGTATTTACTCCTTTACTTTTGCGTTGATATTAGCCACCAATCAGATAGTCTCCGTTTAGTTATTTCTACCTGATCAAAGTCTATTCTACTTTAAAACCCAAAGCTTTGAATAGTTCCCCGTTAGATTCAACTGCAGGGTGAAGTTGTTTACAAGCAAGTATCAGGTGTTCAGCCGTTTCCTCCTCCTCTCCACACGCCTCGCACACCAAATCTATCTCCTGGTATCTGGCTCGGTACGTTTTAGTCCGCAGTACACCTGTCCTGGCTTCAAACAACAATGAGCTTCCCTTAGAGTTATCGTAAATATTTTCTTTGGCTATTTCTTGCTTAAAGGTCCTGTATGTCTCCAATGCCGATTTGGTTTGCATCTCTGTACTCCACATACCCCTCTCTGTCTCCTTAACCTTTTTCTTGACAGATGATTCCTTACTTGTCCCCCCGCTACTGCCCAAGTATTTGCTTGTTAATTTTCTAGATCGCTTCCTCCACCTCGTGTCAACATTCCTCGTGTATAAGTAACTGAAAACCTTCCTAGCCCACCGAATTTCCCCCATTTTTCTCAATCGCTCCTCAAATGCTATCTTGCTACTACACTCTTAGGCAAAGTTACACTCTTTGGCTTGCCCCTTCTGCCACACAACAATAATCGTTATCTGCCTTGATGCGTTTCCGTTCTTTAACGCTGCGAGCCCGGAACTTTCCAGTAACGCGTTATCAGAAGGGGCACTCCAAACGGTGTAAACTGTTCTATGCTGGACTACACAACAGGTAAGTCAACATGAGTAATAAGGTTTCATCCGAACTACGTGCACGATTTCGGGCACAGCTACGCTTACGGTGGGAGCGCCATGAAGAGTCTGCTGGGATCACTCGTAGCTGACATCGTATAGGCGTTGCAAAACTACGTATGGGCCAAAGTTGCGGCGCAGGGGTTCTTCAGAGCGGCCTCGTTGGCGTGTGGGGCTCCACACCCAAACGTGATCGCCAGGGCTGTACGCGACCTCTCTGTGTCGAAGGTTGCAACGGTGGGCATCGTAGGTTTGCTTACACTGAGTACGCAGTCGCGCAAGCGGACGAGCTTCCCGTTCGGCGAATGAGTCCCCATCCGGCAGAGCAGTGGTGCATGTGTCAAGCAATAGCATTGCGTCCAACGTGGTGGTAACTTCGCGTCCGTAGAGTAAGCGAAAAGGGCTGAATCCTGTGGTTTCCTGAAGTGCAGTATAATAAGCGAATGTTATGTATAGCAGCACACCATCCCAGTTCTTGTGGTCATCGGCGACGTGCATGTCGGCAATTGTCTTAAACGCTCGGTTAGGCCATTGGTTTGCGGACGGTACGCAATAGCTCTTCGGTGTGCAGTGCCACTTGCTGGCATGACTTCCTGCACAAGCTGTGCTCTAAAGGCTGTGTCGCGGTCCATGATGACTACGGCTGGCGCACCATGGCGGAGGACGATGTTGTGAACGAAGAATAGCGCAACATCGGAGGCGGTGGCTCGCTGAACTGCCTTGGTTTCGCAGTACCGGGTAAGATAGTCGTTGGCAACCACAATTCATCGGTTGGCAGCAGAAGACGGCGGAAACGGACTGAGTAATACCATACCGACCTGTTCAAAGAGAATCTTTGGTGGATTAACAAGTTTGAGAAAACCGACTGGTCACATAGGTGGAATCTGGCGGCCTTGACAGTCCCGGCACGTCTTCACATAGCGCTTGCTTCACAGTATTCGGTAATTTAGTACAATAGTACTTCTGCGTGTGCGTGTAAAGTGCGCGTAAAGCACAAGTGGCCAGAAGAGCGTTCGTCGTGTTCTCCTCGCGTAGCCCTGAGGGGACGACAAGGAGGTAGCTGGAGACATTTGGCTGGGAATTGTACTTGCAAAGCACGCAATTCCGGAGGCAGAACGATGACACGTGACCCCCCCCGCCTCCGACCTTAAGCAATGGTTAAAGCACGACAGATTTCCGTATCTTCCACGCCGAGATGGCACAGAGCAGTATATGAAATACCGCCAGGCGCACAAGAGTCTCGAAGGAGCAAGTGCATGCGTCCAATACGGGTATCGTGAAAAGATCGATACGAGCATGCCTAGAAGGTGGTGCGCGCCTCGATCCAATGTTGTAATGATCTTACAGAAGTTTTTGGCGACCTCGTCAGAGAGTGGTGAAGTGCTATAACATGGAAAGAAAGCTTGTGGTCGAGGATCAGATGTGAAGCACGAAGTCATCGCGGAATGGTGAGGCGCACCACACTGGAGATGAAGGTCCCGCTGCTGGTGTATGTCCTGATGGAATATAGTATTGACGAGCGGCGATAACTTCTGAAAATGTAGCTAGAATTCTTTGTGAGGGCGATAGGACCAAGCGGGGATCTATGAAGAATGTGCGCCCTGAGACGATCAGGATGCTAACAGGGATAATATGAGTAAGGGTTCAAGCGATTACACATGCTGTCTAGGCTATCTTCACCCATTTAAAGCTAAAACCCAATTTCTTTTGATCAATGCTGAATTATTGAAGCACACAGCTGGTAGGCAGCGCGATGCCCTGTTCAACAAAATGTAAAACGAACCATTGATTCAAGTACTCACAGGAAACGGAACGACTGCGCGCTCGATCTGCTGTATTTCAGCAGATACTAACTAAGCTTATTTTCGTAGTCATATTCATCATATCAAATAATAGGACGTTGTGGTTAATAAAAGCAAATTAGGTTACGGTCACTTCACTGCACATAAAGGAACAAACGACGGAAAGTAGATCCCCAATAAAAGAACACGACAAGACTTTACGAGCGTCCTCGTCACACATTTAGGTGTGTATATACACAACACCAGAACCGGTAATGCACTCCCTCACCAGAGCAGGATTGGCCACCCTGGTGCAGTACTTGGCCACAACCAATATGAATACAACAATCAAACCCCCGCCCTCAGTCCCCAGCAGCTGCGAAGCAACTGACCACGGCGGCGGTCAGACCTGTGACGCCGCAGAAGGTGCTAAGAATCTCTGGGTCCGGACAGGCCGCCATTGGAATCTGAACCTGACAATGTTTAACGCTAGAACGTTATCTAGTGAGGCGAGTCTAGAAGTGCTATTGGAGGAATTAGCGGGCAGTAAATGATACATAATAGGGCTCAGTGAGGTTAGGAGGACAAAAGAAGCATATACAGCGCTAAAAAGCGGGACCGTCCTGTGCTACCGGGGGCTTAGCGGAGAGACGAGAACTAGGAGTCGGATTCCTGATTAATAAGGATATAGGTGGTAACATACAGGAATTCTATAGCATTAACGAGAGGGTGGCAAGTCTTGTGAAACTTAAGAGGTACAAATTGAAGGTCGTACACGCCTACGCCCCTACATCCAGTCATGATGACCAGAAAGTCGAAAGCTTCCATGAAGACGTGCAATCAACGATGGGTAAAGTCAAAACAAAATACACTATACTGATGGGCGACTTCAACGCCAGGGTAAGGCAAGAAGCAGGCTGGAAACAAGTCAGTGGGGGAATATGGCATAGGTTCTAGGAATAACAGGGGAGTTATTAGTAGAGGTTGCAGAACAGAATAATATGCGGATAATGAATACCGTCTTCCGCAAGCGGGATAGCCGCAAGTGAACGCGGAGGAGCCCAAATGAGGAGACTAGAAATGAAATAGACTTCATACTCTGCGCTAACCCTGGCATCATACAATATGTGGACGTGCTCGGCAAGGTGCGCTGCAGTGACCATAGGATGGTAAGAACTCGAATTAGCCTAGACTTGAGGAGGGAACGGAAGAAACTGGTACATAAGAAGTCGATCAATGAACTAGCGGTAAGAGGGAAAATAGAGGAATTCCAGATCAAGCTACAGAACAGGTATTCGGCCTTAACTCAGGAAGAGGACCTTAGTGTTCAAGATATGAACGACAATCTTATGGGGATCATTAAGGAATGTGCAATAGAAGTCGGTGGTAACTCCGTTAGACAGGATGCCAGTAAGCTATCGCAGGAGACGAAAGATCTGATCAAGAAACGACAATGTATGAAAGCCTCTAACCCTACAGCTAGAATAGAACTGGCGGAACTTTCCAAGTTAATCAACAAGCGTAAGACAGCTGATATAACGAAATATAATATGGATAGAATTCAACATGCTCTCAGGAACGGAGGAAGCCTAAAAGCAGTGAAGAAGAAACTAGGAATAGGCAAGAACCAGATGTATGCGTTAAGAGACAAAGCCGGCAATATCATTACTAATAGGGATGAGATCGTTCAAGTGGCCGATGAGTTGTAGACAGATTTATACAGTACCAGTGGCACCCACGACGATAATGGAAGAGAGAACAGTCTAGCGGAATTTGACACCGCACAAGTAACGCCGGAAGAAGTAAAGAAAGCTTTGGGAGCTATGCAAAAGGGAAGGCAGCTGGGGAGGATAAGGTAACAGCAGATTTGTTGAAGGATGGTGGGCAGATTGTTCTAGAAAAACTGGCCACCCAGTATATGCAATGCCTCATGACTTCGAGCGTACCGGAATCCTGAAAAAACGCCAACATAATCCTAATCCATAAGAAAGAGGATGCCAAAGACTTGAAAATTCTAGACCGATCAGCTTACTGTCTGTTGCCTGCAAAGTATTTACTAAGGTAATCACAAATAGAATCAGGAACACCTTAGACGTCTGTCAACCAAAGGACCAAGCAGGATTTCGTAAAGGCTACTCAACAATAGACCATATTCACACTATCAATCTGGTGATAGAGAAATGTGCGGAATATAACCAACCCTTATATATAGCTTTCATTGATTACGAGAAAGCCTTTGATTCAGTGGAAACCTCGGCAGTCATGGAGGCATTACGGAATCAGGGTGTAGACGAGCCGTAAGTAAAAATATTGAAAGATATCTATAGCGGTTCCACAGCCACCGTAGTCCTCCATAAAGAAAGCAACAAAATCCCAATAAAGAAAGGCGTCAGACAGGGACATACGCTCTCTCCAATGCTATTCACAGCGTGTTTAGAGGGGGCATATTCAGAAACCTGGATTGGGAAGAATTGGGGATAAGAGTTAATGGAGAGTACCCTAGTAACTTGCGATTCGCTGATGATATCGCCTTGCTTAGTAACTCAGGGGACCAATTGCAATGCATGCTCACTGACCTGGAGAGACAAAGCAGAAGGGTGGGCGCAAAAATTAACCTGCAGAAAACTAATTTTTAACAGTCTCGGGAAAGAACAGCAGTTTACGATAGGTAGCGAGGCACTGGAAGTGGTAAGGGAATACGTCTACTTAGGGCAGGTAGTGACCGCGTATCCGGATCATGAGACTGAAATAATCAGAAGAATAAGAATAGGCTGGGGTGCGTTTGGCTGGCATTCTTAGATCATGGACAGCAGGTTGCCATTATCCCTGAAGAGAAAAGTGTATAACAGCTGTGCCTTACCAGTACTCACGTACGGGGCGGAAACCTGGAGGCTTACGAAAAGGGCTCTACTTAAAGTAAGGACGACGCAACGAGCAATGGAAAGAAGAATGATGGGTGTAACGTTAAGGGATAAGAAAAGAGCAGATTGGGTGAGGGACAAACGCGAGTTAATGAGATCTTATTTGAAATTAAGCAAAAGAAATGACAGGACATGGACAGGACATGCAATGAGGAGGGAAGATAAGCGATGGTCATTAAGGGTTACGGAGTGGATTTCAAGTGAGGGTAAGCGTAGCAGGGATCAGGCAGAAACTTAGGTATGCGGATGAGATTAAGAAGTTTGCAGGGACAACATGACCACAATTAGCACATGACCGGGGTAGTTGGAGATGTATGGGAGATTCCTTTGCCCTGCAGTGGGCGTAACCAGGCTGATGATGATGATGATGATACACAACATGTAGTTGTATAAACTCACAAAATTAGGAACTTAAAATTTTTAACTCACTTTCTGCACAAACGCGCACCCCAGGTAGCACCGAACTAACATAATGAAGGAAACTGCAATTAACCTATATGTTGCAAGATAGCAGTCATCACGCAGCACACGTATAGACATAGGTCGGCACAATGCTAGAATACTCACTCACCATAATTTTTTCCGCTCACGCTCGTGCTCACCTCCACACATACGCACAGCACTCACTCACGTTCACACTCACATCCACTCAAACAAACTCAATGGCACTCACTCGCACTCACCTCCACTCACACTCAATGGCAGTCACTCGCACTCACCTCCGCTAACACTCACTGGCACTCACTTCCACTCGCACTCGCTTCTACTCACCTCCGCTCACACTCACTGGCACTCATTCGCACTCACCTCCACTCACACTCAGTGGCGCTCACTCTCACTCCCCTCTAGTCACTCACTGGCACTCGCACTCACTGCCCTCACTCGCACTCACCTCCACTTACACTCAGTGGCGCTCACCCGCACTCATTTCCAATCACGCTTACTGGCACTCACTCACACTCAGTGGCTCTCACTCGCACTCACCTCCGTTCACACTCAGTGGCCCTCACTCGCACTCACTCCCACTCAATCCCGCTCACACTCACTGGCGCTCATTCGCACTCTCCTCTACTCACACTCACCTCCACTCACATTCAGCGGCACTCACTCGCACTCACTGGCACTGACTTGCACTCGCACTCAGTGGCGCTCACTCTCACTCGCGCTCATCTTCACTCACACTCACTGGCACTCACCTCCACTCACACTCACTGGCGCTCATTCGCACTCACCTCCGCTCACACTCACTGGCACTCACTCCCACTCACCTCCACTAACGCTCTCTGGAACTCACTCGCACTCACCTCCACTCACGGGCACTCACTCGCACTCACCTCAACTTACACTCACTGGCACTCACTCGCACTCAGTGGCGCTCACTCGCACTCACCTCCACTCACACTCAATGGCACTCACTCGCATTCGCACTCACGCCTTTGAAATCAGTACGAGCGAGTGCTAGTGAGTTCACTCATGAGTGAGTGTGCCGACTTATGCCATTCACAATTCGTGTATACGCATAACGAAGCTTCCAATTTAACATCTGTTACATCAGAAGTGCGCCAAGGCAGTCTTTCGGACCCAGTTTTATTTTTAATATATGTAAACGATTTGCCTTCCTTATTACATTAAATTAAATTATGGGGTTCTACGTGCCAAAACCACTTTCTGATAATGAGGCACGCCGTAGTGGAGGACTCCGGAAATTTCGACCCCCTGGGGTTCTTTAATGTGCACCTAAATCTAAGCACACGGGTGCTTTCGCATTTCGCCCCCATCGAAATGCGGCCGCCGTGGCCGGGATTCGATCCCGCGACCTCGGGCTCAGCAGCCCAACACCATAGCCACTGAGCAACCACGGCGGGTCCTTATTACATGGTAACATCCGTCCATTCGCTGACGATTGTATTTTGTACCACGAAATTATTTCACCATACACAAAATTCTGCCTTTTCTTGGTGTCAGGAGTGACAGATGACTAAATGCCCGAAAATATGTAACGCTAGCAGTAAGTTGAAAGAAACAGATACCTGATTTTACGTACATTATTAATGACACACCTTTCCCTTGTGCATTTCAGCGTAAATATTTATGTGTTACCAACACACGCTCTCCGATGGGAAACCCATGTTTAGAATGACCGATTATTTATGTTCGTCATACACTCTTGTCATACTATGCCAATTTTGTTACATACCAAGTTAACGAAACGACCATGAGAGCATCAAGACGTAGGCCGCTGTTTCATGACCTATATGACGTGCATGTCATGACAGTCACATCATGACCTATCATTTATGTTCGTCAGAAACTCTTGTCATACAGTGCCAGTTGTGGGAGGGGATCCTACTCGTACCTCTTGCAAATCCACATGGCCAAGTGACATAAAAAAAGAACTATGCGGAACTAGAAGAGGAAGCAATCGAACGAAAACGGCCGCTCACAGCGGTTCTCGAAGCGGGACGAACGTAAGTGCACCACCCCGTCGGAACACTGTATGCGAGGAAAAGCGAACGCTTAAAGTCCATCGCAGGCGCCTGCTATCCGGTGGGAGCGGCCGGCAGCTGCGGCCTTGCTCCAAATCGTGCGCCTTCGCGCACCGGCTGGAACGCAAGGCCGAACACGCAAGGGGTACGTTTTCTTTATAATTCTTATTTTTTTGCCGATGCTGCTCTTGCTGCGGTGTCTGAATGCGTCGACTTGTGGTCAAGCGCAATTGCTGTAGAGCCGGTCGACTGCGCCGGGTGCTGCGGCTAAATAAGGTCCCTGTAGATAAAGCTTTTTTATCTAGGTACCTTACGGTTAAACGGAGGCCACCACTGCTGGAGAACGCCGAGAGCACTGATAACCGTTTGGTTAGAGCGCCTGTAGCGCGCTCCCGGCGGGACTGCTTTGGCTCATAGCTACGGCGAGATGCTCAATTCACAGACGCAAATGCTTGTATATTACAGCGAAGCTGTTTATGCTTGAGTTCCGTGCATTTTTCGTGTCCGTATGCAAATCTGCGTGAGCAAGAAATGAGGGCACTTAACACTAGTGGTGCAAGACTCGGTCACAGCGGAGCTGGTTCCGGCTTTTGCTAAGTATTGCTAGGTTTTTCTAAGTTTTGCGTGGTTACACATGGCTCGGGTAGGTTCGTACTATAAGTGTTGCTAGATGTTGCGAAGTTTCTCGAGGTTATGCATGGCTTGGCTAGGCTCACACTAAGTGTTGCTAGGTTTTCCTGTCTTACGAGGTTATGCATGGCTTAACTATGCTCGTACTAAAGTGTCGCCCAGTTTTGCTAAGTTTCGCTAAGTTTTTTCGAGGTCATACACGGCCAGGCTGGTAAGCCATACAAGCCCCAGCAAGTCACACGCATATAAGCCACAGTACATGCATCACAATTTCTTATGCACAGTGCTTCAGTAGCAGTCGTGATCATCGTCGATCCAGTCCTCGTCCTCGACGTCCGGCACTTGCAAGGCAGAGCTCTTCTGCTCAAAGTTCCACAGCTGTTATACACTTTAACAGCTGTGTCTTACCAGTACTCACCTACGGGGCAGAAACCTGGAGGCTTATGAAAAGGGTTCTCCTTAAATTGAGGACGACGCAACGAGCTATGGAAAGAGGAATGATAGGTGTAACGTTAAGGGATAAGAAAAGAGCAGATTGGGTGAGGGAACAAACGCGAGTTAATGACATCTTAGTTCAAATCAAGAAAATGAAATGGGCATGGGCAGGACTTGTAATGAGGAGGAATGATAACCGATGGTCATTAAGGGTTACGGACTGGATTCCAAGGGAAGGGAAGCGTAGTAGGGGGCGGCAGAAAGTTAGGTGGGCGGATGACATTAAGACGTTTGCAGGGACAACATGGCCACAATTAGTACATGACCGGGGTAGTTGGAGAAGTATGGGAGAAAGGCCTTTGCCCTGCAGTGGGCGTAACTAGTCTGATGATGACGATGATGATGATTTCCTCGAACGGCCAAAGTCTACAGGAGAACTTTCACGAACCAGCAACGCGCAAAGGAGACGGACAAACGTCTACAATTCCAGGAGGGGGGACGGCCTCCTTGCTGCAGGGTTTCTGTGCCGGTCACGTGACGTCGACGGAAGCAAGAGCCCTCCTCCTTGCAGCAGGCTTTGGGTCCCTCTAAAGTCGCACGCACGCACGCACGCACACACGCACACACGCACACACGCACACACGCACGCACGCACACACGCACACACGCACACACGCACGCACGCACGCACACACGCACACACACGCAAAAGAGGCTTGTAAACACTGCGGGGCTTCCGGCAGACACTCGAAATGGTCATGGCGAATTAGGAAGTCACGTTTCATTTCGACGAGGCCTGGTGTGCGAAGGTCGGGTGAGAGAAATTCCTTTCTGCACTTGGTGCGGGACGCAAACCGTAGCAGGAGCAGTCACGCCTCATTTCGACGAGGCATGGTGAGAGAAGGTCGGGTGAAATCCCTTTCTGCACGTGGTGCCAGACGACAATCATAACAGCATCTCCGGCGGGGGAGGAAGAAACCGACGCGTAGGGGCCAGCAGCCGCTGTGCGATGGATCGGCGTTTCAGTAGCAGAATTCCCTTTAGAGGTGACGAACCTGTAGTTCGTAGCTGGTAGATTCCTGGGAGTTGTCATCAGTCCTCGTGGCGCTCTTGCGACTTTTTTCCCTGGTCCGGTCCGGTGAAATTGGTCTTGCAAGCAGGTGTCATAACTTTTCGTCTCCTGAGGGCAAGTAATCACCCCAGAACAGTGCCGGACCCACAACCACAAAACAGCGAGCACAAGAGCACCCTCCTCCAAGATACACCAGGCTTTTCAAAAAAGATAACCCGCTACACCTTTCCCCATTCCTTACGTGCGTCCTCCCCCCCTCCCCCCCCCTCCCCCTGAACAAACAAACAGCCATTTCTTGAAAACCTTAAGACGTGGTTACTAAAATCAGCTAACAATCGACTACACTTCGGAAAAAACGGAAGAACGAACGTAAAAATGCCACGGAAACCCGGATGAGCATGGGGCTTTCGTTACTCTAGGGACAACGACTCAAACCCTCGGCATTGCCGTTAAGCTTACCCTTCTTGTAGCGAATATCGAAGCTGTACTGTTGAAGAGCCAAGCTCCAGCGCAAAAGACGACCGTTTTTCGTAGCCATGGACTGCAGCCATGTGAGGGGACAGTGGTCAGTCTCTATGGTGAACCTTGAACCAGTGATATAGCAAGCTAGCTTCTGCACCGTCCATACTACGCAGGCGCATTCCTTTTCTGATGCACTGTATGCTTCCTCACGAACTGAAAGCTTTCTACTGGCGTACAGTACAGGGTGTTCGTTCTCGTCATCTCTCTTTTGACAGAGCACCACCCCCGTACCCCTGTCGCTGGCATCACACTGAAGAATGAATGGCTTAGAGTAGTCGGGCGCGTTCAACACTGGCCGACTCGTTAGTGCTTTCTTCGGCATACTAAAAGCCTTTTCTTTTGAGTCATCCCCCTTTATCGTTTGTGGTTCTGTTTTTCTGAGAGCATCCGTTAAAGAACTCGCAATCTCGGAATACGGCGGGATATATCTTTGGTAATAACCCGCCAAGCCCAGGAATGATCTGATGTCCCGCTTGGTGCGTGGTTGCGGGAAGTTGTGTATTGCGGTCAGTTTAACCTCGGAAGGCCGAAGATGACCTTGCCCTATTATATGACCTAGATAAGCTACCTCCGCTCGCCCTAATTGGCATTTGGGAGCCTAACAGTTAAGTTGGCCTCTCGTAGACGACACAGCACGGTTCGCAGGCATTGCATATTGTCGGCCCATGCTGAAGAAAAGATTTCTATGTCATCGAGATACGGAAGTGCAAAGTCCTCCATTCCTCGTAGTACCTGGTCCATAAGGCTAGAGAAGCAATATGGCGCATTCTTCAATCCAAAGCTCAGGACTTTCAGACGAAAGGGTTCCCATCGGGGAAATAAACGCCGCAAGCCTGCTTGCCTTCTCGGTCAACGGAATCTGCCAGTACCCTCTGACTAAATCGAGCGTAGAGATGAAATTAGCACTGCTCACTTTCTCAAGCTTTTCCGCGATATGCGGTATTGGATAAGTCTGGTTCTTCGTGATTGAATTGAGCCTACGGTAGACGATACACGGTCGCGGCTCCTTTCCTGGGACCTCAACTAAGATAAGAGGCGAGGTATAATCACTCTCTCCTGGCTCGATTACACCTAGGTCTAACATCTTCTTTATTTCAGCGGTCATGACTTCACGTTGACGAGGCGAAACGCGATAAGCTTTCGAACGAACTGGGTCCGACGAGGTTAACTCGATATCGTAAGCGATCGCAGTGGTCCTGCCCAGTGTGTCTGAAAATACGTCTTTAAATTCAAACACGATTTCCCGCAGTTCGGCCCTTTGATTGGGAATCAACTCCGCCTGTTCTACTAATTTGTCAATGGTTTCGTGAATGTCTTTTTCCTCCGTCACTGCTGTTAACTATGGAAAGTCGACAGGCATCTCCTCAGGTTGGTTATTCAACGAGGGTTTCAGGATCATTACCTTTTCCCCAAATTCAAAGCGTCGCGTGCGAGCCGTCCTGTCATATATAGTAATGCTCAGCATTGCTTTGTGCCTTACACATTTCCTGATCAGCGATCATTGTGGCAGGGCTTATGTTCAAGAACTTTCTGCATTCTGCCTCGCGAGACATTTCAGGCTCCGGCGCTTGCCTGACCTCTTGCTTAGCTGGTGCACTTTCCGCATTATCCCCTATAGGGCTGTCCTGTTTAGTGCTGGTTGACGAATCCTCCGTCAAACCGGTTTCCTCCGCCACTGGATATTTGTACACTGCCTTGGCCGCGAGCTCCCTTGCCTTGGAACGAGTTAGGGCTTGCACTGTTCCCTCACTGAACCCGATTCCCTTGCGTCGTAGCAAATCCTCTGATTTGTTAGAAAAAAAATACGGATACTGCGGCGGGAGATGTGCCGAGACGGCTGCTTCAGTGTCCAGTACTCCAAAAGGTCCTTTGATATGAATCTTGGCCACAGGGAGACAAACACTGGAGGCCTCTAGGCTTGCCTTATCGAAGCACATTCTCCCGTGAATTGGCCTTCCTCTACGTACGACGGATGCACTACATCCATTGTGGCTGCCGAGTCGCGAAGCGCTCTGCACGGTTTGCCGTTTACCACGAGGTCTCGAATGTATGGTTCTAGCAAGTTCAGATTTTCCGCGTTACTACTTAGTGACATCGATACTAGTTCGGGATTTTTGCATCCCACGGAGATATGCCCTGTTTGCTGGCAGTTGTAGCAAACTATTGGTTTTTTGGCCTCGAAAGCTTTTTGCTTTTGCCTTTCCTCGTCGCTAGTTTTCACCGAATCTGACCTTTCCATTGTTTTATACCGACTCGACTTTGATCAACGCTTTGGCTTGTCGGGTCTGTATTTATTCATCTCCTTAGGAGTTTCGTTGCCTTCGTCCGCACGGCGAGTTACGTACTCCTCAGCGAGATCGGCCGCTCTCGTAACAGTGTCTACGCTTGGTCTATTCTGAACCCAATATTTGGTGTTTATTGGCAGCCGGCGGTAGAACTGTTCTAAAGCAACGCACTGCATTGTCATTTCGGCGTCGCCGAGTGCACCCTCTTCTCCGAGCCATTCTTTCAGGTTTACCTCCAAGGTGTATGCAAAATCTGAGTATGACTCACTTTTGGTCTTCTCGACTTCCATGAATTTTCGCCTGAATGCTTCTGCTTATAATCTATACTTTCTTTAAGCAGGTTCGCTTTGACTTCATCGAAGTCCTCTGCTTCTTTTCCCATGCGGGCGATGATATCAGCTACCTCACGTGGCAGTAACGGAAGCAAGCGTTGCGGCCCCGTGTTTCTCGCGAATTTTGCGTACTCACACGTGTGCTCAAACTGTACCAGAAAAAGACCTATGTTCCCTCCTACTGCGTAGGGTGCCATCAAATCTGTCATTCTGCGCTCGCTTTCACGTGCCTCTGGGCTAGGTCTTTCAGAATTTTGAGCTTTCAAGAGCTCAATTTCGAGGTCGCGCTCTTCTTTGGCCTCACGTGCTGCCCGCTCGCGCTCTGCTTTTTCCTCGAGGCGCTGACGCTCTTCTTTTTCCTCTTTCTCTAGGCGCTTACGCTCCTCCTCTTTCTCTGCCATGCTCTAGGCATTCCTTCAGTTGATCGTCGTCTGCGTCGATCGCTTCGATCGCCTCTATGATCTCCGGCTTTCTCATTGATTCGGCGATTTGGAGGCCCAACTCCTTGGCCAGGCTCAACAATTCCGGCTTCTTTAGTGCCTTCAAGTTCATGGCTGCCCTTAGTGCTGCTATCTCTTCACTCTATAACAGCCTTGACGTACTCAAAACTTCGGTCAACGGTTAAAGAAAAATTCACTGCACTGTACTTTCCAAAAAATACGTAAAGCCAAGTGATATCTTAGTGAAGAAAAGCCGTGCACTCACCATATGCAGTCATGAATCCAGACACCTTCCTTCCGAACGTTGTTACCAGGACGAAGAGGCTACGATCTCGTAGCTGTCGTCCAAGTTGGGGTCTCCTGGGTTGCGTATCCAAATCGCTGCCAGTCAGTTTGTTGCGTACTCCAAGGTAGCGTATCGTATTGCTGCCGAGTTGTAGCGGCGCCTGCCTATCAAGCTCGACCGACGTTACTCATTGGGTGGCGTGGCGTAGTCGGCGGGCTGCAGGCATCCGGTAGACCATGGCGACCAAGCGAGGACGAGACGATTGCTAGTGCGACACTTGCACGATTTATTTAAAGGTTGATGAAATATGAAGAGAAGAGAATGAAGTGATCTAAAAAAGTACATTTCGGAGCCCCTTAAATAGGCTCTCTACAATCGTGGGAGGGATCTTGCTTCCGTCAACGTCACGTGACCGGCACAGAAAGCCGGCTGTAAGGAGGGCTCTTGCTTTCGTCGACGTCACGTGACCGGCACAGAAACCCTGCTGCAAGAAGGAGGCCGTCCCACCTCCTGGAATTGTAGACGCTTGTCCGTCTCCTTTGCGCGTTGCTGGTTCGGGGAAGTTCTCCTGTAGACTTTGGCCGTTCGAGGGAAGGTCGCACACACACACAAGAGGCCTGTAAACACTGCGGGGCTTCCGCCAGACCGGCAGACACTTGAAATGGTCATAGCGAATTAGGAAGTCACGCTTCATTTCGACGAGGCCTGGTGTGTGAAGGTCGGGTGAGAGAAATTCCATTCTGCACGTGGTGCGGGACGCCAACCGTAGCAGGAGCAGTCACTCTTCATTTCGACGAGGCATAGTGAGAGAAAGTCGGGTGAAATCCCTTTCTGTACGTGGTGCCAGACGCCAACCATAACACCGTAAAGCAGCTTGAACGTCGTGATCTGCGTTGTTTTTCGCACTGTCGTGTTGCACGCGAAAGTTATAAACGTACAGAAGGACGGTATCCCACTTCTTGTGTTCGACGTCGACTGTCATGATCAACCTATCAAGCGTGAGAGACATTCAGGTGTACGCTCCCATGACAAGATGATTTGCCTTGTCCCATAAAAGGCTGTTACGGTAAACCTGGACATCGACCTGCCAAATGTGAGAAGCGTTCAAGCGGGCGTCCCCATGTCGACATCCCTTTCATTCCTCGCGCTGACACAAAGGGAAGGACGAAGAAAAGAAGACCTAAAGGGCAGGAAGTCATCGACGGAAGAACCTGACGAAAGCACTAATACTTCCACAGGCTCCCCAAGAAGACGTCGTCGACCACAAGACCGCAAGGGGTTATTTAAGGCCGTCCTGGCCCCCGTGGTAATCAGAACCGCTCAACACTCGGAGAAGAGTCACAACCATGTACCAATGAAGTGAATACAATGGTTTCTACTTTTTTTAATCATCACGATGCCCGGCTTCGTGGTCACTTCCTGATTCTTGCAAAGAAAACCCACCTCACTCGATCGAGATCGTATCCCGACGTACATTGCTAATATGTCGGCGAGCGTTTTGTTCAGGCGTTACGTTAGACCATTCGTCGGGGGGTGGTAGGCGCGGTTGTCCTATTGTGACTTGTCTGGCTACACTGCAGTATGGCTTGAGTAAGCTCGGCTGTAAAAGCCGTTCCTATGGTGGTATGACGACTTCTGACCATGCCGCAGCAGGATGTTCTCGACGAAAAATTTTGCTACTGCTGCCGCACTACCTCTGCGTATGGCTTTCGTTTAGGTGAACGGGTGAGTAGTCGGTGGTCACAAACATCAACTTGTTTCCGGATGTTGACGTCAGAAACGGCTGCCTGGTGTATCGGCGGGGCAGGATCGACTTTGGTTTCAAGGCGTCTTGCTGCACGCAGCGCACACATTGCTCGCTCTCTTCCCCGTCGCTGTGTAGGGTAGCAAACTGGACGCTTGTTTGGTCGACCTCCCTGCCTTTCTCTCTCTGTGGTAGCTCAAATTATGGCAAGGAATTCCCATTCCGTCGTTGAATAATTGGATTCCACTTTCGACAGCGATTGGCTAGCGTAAGGACGGCGCCGTGGCCTGCGCTGCTTACGTCGGGGCGGATTTCAGTATCGGTGTCTTCATCGAATTAAGTGGGCGAGTACTGGTGGTGACTGCAGGCATCGTTTTAATTCCTCAAATATGCCTTGTTCTTTTTTTTCTTTTTCTGAAGTCACGCTTTTGACAATATACTGTGCCGTGATACCATTCGGCATCTTGTTTGGCGTAAGATTACTATATCCGGTGTGGTGACGTGTCCACGAGTTCTTATGATTTAGATATGGCATGGGGATATGCAGCAGTTTACACAACAAAACTGTAACTGACTTTGAAAATAATGTTCGATGGCTTCTGCCCCATTCTTTTTATTCTTAAACTTCGCAAAGTAATAGTTGTTCTGGGCTCGTGACTGCAGGTTACGGTGTCGTCATCTACCGGAAAACATTGTGAACCTCAGCAAATTATACTTGTGCAAAATGGCTACTCTTACCAGAAGAAAAGTTTCACCGCGACGTCATGCCTTTTTACAGCGTCAACTCGAGTCTAGTCAATAAAGCAGAGGAAGACTACAATAATTGCACCCAGAAGAACCAACCGTTTGCAAGCTTTTTTAGATTGGTATTCTGCTATTAAACGGCCAAAACAGAAAGAAATGAGTACTTTGATATTCTTGACGTCACACTGACGTATAGTTATACCGCGAAATGAACGAAAATATAGATCTTAAGGGACACCAGCCTAAGCTAAGTTATAGCTGTCTCGCAATTTAAAATAAAACCGCAGTGGTTTGGCAATGGAACCACACCAAGCTTATAGATCCGTACATGTACCATCGGCGTCAAATGAAACGCGAACAGCGGAGCGCGTGGCCGAAGCATAACTGATAGTGCGCGCCGTCCCGTCGTCACCATTGACAGGCGCGCACATCCGGTTTGACCGCACTGCCCGGTGATGCCTCCCCTGTACTGCGATATTTCCGTTTCTGTTCTGGTTCCCTTTTATTTCAAACTGAGAAAGCTGACGACGCGGTAATAATGACAGCTCAAACTGTACCACGTGCACCGCTGTTCGCGTTTCACTTGGCGCCGATAGCAGCACGTACTCGGTTTCGCCGCAATGTGCGATAATACTAGCCCTGATGTACGACCATATTTTAGCTTCTGTTTTCTTTGACTTTTATCGCTTCGAAATAAGAGGATACCAGAACAGAAATGGAAATATCGCAGTACTTGGGTCACTATCACCGGATAGTGTGGTCCAGCCTGATGTGCGCGCCTGTCAATGGTGACGACTGGAGGGCCATTTATGCTCCCGCCAGGCGCTCCGTTGTTCGCGTTTCACTTGACGCCGGTAGTACCGTAAGTTCCGGAGAAGAACGAGTAACTTTTGAAAGTAGTGCTGCTATAGGAGGCTGTCTTTAAAAGTGAAGCTTTTCTTTGCGAACCTCGCCGGGTTGCGTGATCGTGGGTGTTGCGGCTTGGTTGTTCTCTTGCGGAATAGCTCAAACAATCTCAACGAACTACGAGCGCAGCGACCCCCGTTGGGTTCCTTGCACTACCACCAGATGGCGCTAGCATCCGCGCAAGCGCGTTTGATAGAAAAGTGAGAGCGTGGCCGCGTGGTTGAGCGCGTGCGAGAGCGTGTCATACCTTCGGTCTCCGCGACATTGTTTATTTTTGAAACAGTGGTGACAGTTGCTTTGCGGCACTTTGAGGATTTGGATCCTGTGCGTATCGTTTTTTTCTAAAAGGCACGTGCTCTGCATTGATATAGTATAAAGTGTTTGCAAAAAGCCGTGCAATACATGGCGAGAAAGCCGGTAAAGCAGGCAGTACGGTGGTGTTCCCTCAAGACAGATGAGGAGACGGGTGAGAATGGAGAGGGCGTCGAAACAACCGGCACACAATGTGATGTCGATACTAGGCTGCAGAAAATGGAGGCTTTCCAGGAAGAGCTTCTCAAACAGGTGCAAGAGCTCAAAAATGAGCTAAACAGTGAGCGTGAAGCACGGAAGGTAGTTGAAAAAAGGCTTGAAGCAGCCGAGGAAAAGCTGAACAGGGCCGCCATTGTGAACGACAATGTGCGTGACAATGGAACGCAGACCCCCGACACGACACGCGAGGGAGGGTCAGAGAAATACGACGAACGCAGGCAGGGTGATGAAGGGTTAGCTGCAAAGAGCAGCACCTACCTTGAGGCCGCTACGCGGAAAAAGCAGGAGCCCAGGGGACAATCCCCCTTGTCGAGTCCGAATCACGCGGAAAATGACAAAGGGAAGGAGGGAGAGGTAGGAGAAATTGAAATGGTCATTATCGCTGGTGATTCAAACCTGGCTGGGTGCTCAAAAGCAATTGTGGAGAGGGTGAAAGGCGACAGAAGAGTGGCGGTAGGGACATTTCCAGGGCGCACACTTGGTTCTATCATGGAGCGAGCAAAAGAAAAGCTCGCGGAAAATGCACACGTGCGCAACCTCGTCATAGTAGCAGGTGGGCTAAATGACGTCCTAAACAGGAAAGGGCCAGGACTAGCCCAGCGCTTGGCGAAGGGGGTGGACGACTTGCGTGAGCTGCCCCCTCAGGTGCAGATCGTGGTGTGCACGGTACCGGAGGTGCCTGTGCGTGACAGTCACGTACAAAGAGCCGTAGTGGCTGCTAATGAGGCAATCTGGAAAATGAGCCGAGAGAAAGGCTTCGAGGTTGTCGAAGTAAACAGGGAAGTGAGAAGTTGTGGTGGTTTTAAACGAGACGGGATCCACTTCAATTACAGGTTAGCACGAGAAGTGGGCTGGCGACTTGGTGGTCGCGCTGTTGCTTTTTTAGGGGGCCCGCAGGCGCTCAGGAGGTCAGAGTAGATAGTAATGAAGAAGGTCCCCTAGGGGAACATCAGAAGAGCATCGCCGTCGATAATAGAAAAAGGAGGAAAACAAGAAAGAGAGCTCGCCATGCAATAGGCTACAAAAACATGCAGGGCGGCAGAAGAAAGAAAAAGTGGGCAGAGATTGAGGAGCAGTTACACAGGGAACAAATAGGGGTGTATGTGGTTACAGAAACGCACCTTAGAGACTCAGAAGAGCCGCCAGTTATTGAGAATTATGTTTGGGAAGGGTGCAACAGAACTAAGTCGGAAAGAAAGGGAGGGGGAGTCGGAACGCTCATCCATCAGGGAGCCAAATGGAAAAGAGTAAATTCACAATGTCAAGAGCTTCTTTGGTTATCAGGTACAATGAGTGGGAAAGAAACTTGGCTGGGTGTTACGTATTTGTGGATCAGAAAAAATTGCACAGAGAAGAATAGAGAGTTAGTGGAATGCATAAGCGCTGATATTAAGGGTTTCGGGAGTGGTGCTGAAATTGTCCTATTAGGTGACATGAATGCCCACATACAAGATTTAGATGGCTATACCGATAATAACGGGAAGTCAATGCTGGACCTTTGTGAGCAACATAACCTCGTGATCGTGAATACAGGGCCTAAGTGTGAAGGACAGGTCACGTGGGCAGTGGAAAACCGGCAATCAACCATTGATTACTGTCTGATGACAGAAGGAATTCATGATAAGTTGAGAGAAATGGTCATCGATGAGGAAGGGTTTAACAGCATAGGGAGTGACCATAAACGCATCATATTGAAAATGGGATATGTAGTTAGGAAAGAGAGAAAGGAGAGCAAAATGGCCAGTCCAAATGTGAACGCTGAACAAATAGCAAATACAATCACTAGAGTTGAGGAAGAACTTCGCAAATGGTCAAGTAAAGAGTGGGAATATGGTGAGCTTCTAAGTGTAATAACGACAGAAATACGGAAAGAGAAACAACATGTTCGTTGGAAAGGAAAAAAGAAACCAAAAAGCTGGTGGTACAAGGAGATACGAGAAGCGATCGCCGAACGACAGAAAGCATCTCGAGAGCACAGGCAGGCAAAGAAGGCGCAATTGTTACAGGATGAAGTAACTAGTAAATGGGAAATATACCGGGAGAAAAAGTCTATGGTTCAAATACTGGTGCAAGCAAAATTAAAAGGTGAAAGTGAACGTTGGTTGTCAGAAATACGTGAGAAAAAGAAGGCCGCACCTAGAATATTTTGGAACCACATAAAATTATTAGGCAGGAAGTCAACAACAATACAACAACATATCCTAAACGAAGATGGAAACAGACTAGAAGGAGAAGCGGCAATAAATTACATCCGAAAAATAACAGCCGAATCTTTCGAAGGCAATGACGAGGTTGTATTTGAAGAAAAAAAGAGCATGAAAGAGACCCAGGTGGAAAAGAAGCTGGTGCTGACAAATTTCAACTGGAAGGAAGCCGAAGAGAAAATTCCTAACCGCACAGCCACAGGGCTAGACGATCGAGGTTCCCGTTAGGCTGATTAATTAACTAGGACCAAAAAGTAAGGAAGCTCTGGTGAAATCAGTGGGAAAAACTTTAAAAGGTAGACGAATACCAGACAGTTGGCGGCAAAGTAGAATGAATTTAATTCATAAAGGTAAGGGGGAGAAAGAAAGAATTCTCTCGTATAGACCGTTGACCATTACATCGGTAATATACAGGCTAGCAATGCAGGCAATCAAATTAAAGCTTCAAGCATGGACAGAGAATAATGGCATTTTGGGAGAGCTTCAGAATGGCTTCAGAATAGGTAGGCGTTTGGACGATAACTTCTTTCTTCTTACTCAGTGTATTGAAATATCAAAAGCAGAAAGCAGACCATTGTATGTGGCCTTTTTAGACATTACAGGAGCCTACGACAACGTAGACCGCAACATTTTGTGGGATATTCTGGAAGGGGAAGGCTTAGGTAACGATTGTATGCAGCTTTTGAGAGAGATTTACCTAGAAAATACCGTTTGCGTTGAATGGGAATGGATGAGGAGCGCGGAGAAAATTCACATCAACAAGGGACTGAGGCAAGGGTGCCCTTTAGCCCCGCTGCTGTTTATGATGTACATGGTGAGGATGGAGAGGGCGCTGGAAGGAAGTAATATCGGGTTTAATCTCTCGTACAAACCGGCAGGTACAGTAATAGAGCAGCAACTCCCAGGTTTATTTTATGCGGACGACATTGTGTTGCTCGCTAACAAGCAAAGCGATTTGCAACGTCTGGCTAATATCTGTGGACAGGAAGGCAACAATTTAGGTTTGAAATTTAGTGTTAGAAAATCAGGTGTTATGGTATTCAATGAAAACAGTGAACAGACAGTGAAGATACAGGGCCAAGAAATACCTCGGGTAACAGAATATAAATACCTTGGTATATGGATAAACGAAGGCAATGGATATATGGAAACACAGGAAAAAACCATAACAGTCAAGGGGAAGAGAAATGCAGCCATAATGAAGCACAGAGCGCTATGGCGATACAATAGGTACGAGGTCCTCCGAGGTATGTGGAAAGGGGTAATGGTTCCAGGGCTTACTTTTGGAAATGCGGTTGTTTGCTTTAAATCAGGGGTACAATCAGGACTCGACGGGAACCAAAGGTCAGTGGGTCGCCTCGCATTGGGCGCTCACGGGAAGACTACAAATGAAGCTGTGCAGGGGGATATGGGCTGGACTAGTTTTGAAGTGAGGGAAGCGCGCAGTAAAATTGAGTATGAAGAACGGCTGAGGAATATGGAAGAAAGTAAATAGGCTGGGAGAGTGTTCAGGTATCTGTACAGGCAAAACATTGATTCACAGTGGAGGAAAAGAACTAGGAAGCTTACCAGCAAGTATGCGGCCTGTGGGGTGGGCAACACAGCTACAAGGAAGGTCAAGCGGAAAGTCAGAGAGGCTGAATTAATCTCATGGGTGGCGGCAATGGAAAAGAAACCTGCCATGAGTAACTACTTAAGAGGAAAAAACGAAATCAGGAAAGAAACCATTTATGATAACTCAAAGGGAAGCTCATTACTTTTCGAAGAGAAATTTGGATGCCTTAGAACACGCACCTATAAAGCGAGATATAAGAAGGAAGAAGAAGCATGTGCTTGCTGCGGTAAAGCTAGGGAAACGACGGAGCATATTTTATTAGAATGTGAAGACGTCTACCCAACGGTCGATTTAGGCACCACTGGCCTCCTTGAAGCCCTTGGGTTCAGCGGGAGCAGTGGTAAAGCAAACAGGTCCGCAATAGACATTAGTAAGAGGCGATTGGAGGATTGGTGGAAGAAAAGTAGGGAAACAGCAAAAGACGGAGACGTACAAAAGCACAATTCGCAATAGGGGATCAGAAAGTTTGGACGCGGTAGTTCATAGTGTTTTTTTTTCTTTAGTAGCAAGAGCTTGGTGGCGCAACCCACCGCCCCGTTCCAAAGGGGACGCTCATAACATAGATCCATCCATCCAGCGCGTAGAGGCGGGCGTAGGCGCATTGACTCACAGTGGATGAAAAGAACTAGGAAGCTTAACCAGCAAGTGTGCGACCGGGGACCAGTTCCTCCCATTTCTTCCTTCTCATTAGCTCTGGTGTAAGCGCTGTCCAAAGCTATAGAAAGGCCGAAGACACCTCGGAACTGACGAGGTCGTCTGCTTTGCACCAGGCTCAGAATCGTAACGTTCTGGCGGCCTGTCCTGCCACTCTTAGTTTTTACCCGGGGGCGCTAGTTTTGGTAGCTATACAAACGAAGACAAGAGGCAGGAAGACACGACGATAAGATCGGCGGCTCGGGCCTTCTCAGTAAGCGCTGAAAACTTTCCTTTTTCTTACTTTTTTTTTAGCTGTTCAAATTCGCCGAAAGTATATCGTGTACCTAGGCGCGTTCAAGGCCGCATGCGTGTGAGAGATTCGGGAACCACGATGTCAAGACCACTGAGAATTGACACTATATCGTGCAACCTATGACGATCAGCAAAACCCGCAGAGGGCATATAAATCAACGCATCTCTTAGGCATGTAGGACCCTCTGGGCTGTACTATTCGGCAATCAGGAAGCCTCGCCGCATACGGGAATATCTGAGCTATGTCGGGTGCTCGGTTGCCATAGTCGGGAGTTCGAATCCTTCTATTTTTTTATCTCACGATGGTGAGCTTGAATATCACCTCCTCCAGTGCACTACATCTGCAGGCTTGGAGTGACGCCTGACACCGGCAAAAGATGTCGAGAGCAAGTGGAGCTAGACTAATCCAGGTACAACCAAATTAGGAAGGCCCGCTAAGCTTCAACAATGGCACTCCCTCACCAGAACAGAAACTGGCCTCCCTGGTGCAGTATTCGGCCAATCCTCCCCTCACGATTCCTACAAGTAACCCATGGCCCTCAGTCCCCAGCAGCTGCGGAACACCTGACCAAGGCGGCGGTCAGACTGGTAACGCAGCAGAGGGTGCTAAGAACCTCTGGACCGGGACAGGCCGCCAATGGAAACTGACCCTGGCAGCCTTTAACATCCCAACTTTGTAGATTAAGGCTAGCTTAGCAGGACTCTTTGAGGAACTATCAGGCATTGTTTGGGATATAATTGGCTTTAGTGAGATTAGAGCTGGTGAGGCTTAAACAGTGCTGACTAACGGCCATGTCCTCTGCTGTAGAGGTCTCACAGATAAGCAATATGGGGTAGGATTCTTAATCCATAAGGACATAGTGGGCAACATTGACGAATTCTACAGCATAAATGGGAAGGTAGCAGTAGTCGTAATCAAACTTAATTAGATTAAAGGTAGTACAAGACTACGCTCCAACCTCCAGTCACGATGACGAAGAAATAGAACAGTTATATGAAGATGTTGAGTTTGCGATTCGAAAAGTGCAAACTCAGTATACTGTAGTAATGGGCGACTTCAATGCAAAAGTGTGTGTGTGGGGGGGGGGGGGGGGGGCGGCTGGCGAACAAGCAATTGGCAAATACGGTGTCGATTCTAGGAACGCTAGAGGAGAGATGCTGGTAGAATTCGCAGAAAGGAATAAGCTGCGAATTATGAACACCTTTTTCAGGAAGCGTAGCAACAGAATATGGACTCGGAAAAGCCCTAATGATGAAACAAGAAATGGAATTGATTTCATAGTTTCTGCCGACGTCAGCATAGCGTAGGATGTAGAAGTGTTAGATAGGGTAAAGGGGGTGCAGTGATCATAGGTTAGTGAAGGCTAGGATCCACCTCAATTTGAACAGAGAAAGAGTAAAACTGGTCAAGAAGAAACAGGTCAACTTAGAGACAGTAAGAGTAAAAGCAGACAAATTTAGTCTGGTACTTACAAACAAATATGCAGCCTTAGAACAGAGAAAGAAACCGTAACGAGGCTGGCTTCAGTGGCAGCACTTGAAGTGGGAAGCAAGGCGCCAAGGCAACCAGCAGGCGAGCTCTCCCAAGTAACAAAGTACCTAATAAAGAAACGACAAAAAATGAAAGTGTCTAACTCAAGAGATAAGATAGAATTCGCGGAACTGTGAAAAATTAACAAGGCGAAAATAAGTGATATTCGAAACTATACTGTGAGAAAGACTGAAGAAGCCGTAAAAAATGGACGCAGCCTGAAATCAGTGAGAAGGAAACTTGGAATAGGACAAACCAAGATGTATGCACTGAAAGGTAACCGCGGTAAGATCATCAGCAATCTCGAAGGTATATAACAGTAGCGGAAGAATTCTATACTGACTTGTACAGTACCCAGAGGAGTCAGGATGCCTTCATTCGAAGCAGTAATGAACAGGATACAGAAACTGCTCATATAACTAGCGATGAGGTAAGAAGGGCCTTGCAAGACATGAAACGGGGAAGAGCGACAGGAGAGTACGAAATAACGGTCCATTTAATCAAAGATGGAGGAGACATCATGCTTGCAAAACTGGCGTCTGTCTATACGAAGTGTATTGACTGCAAGGGTACCAGAAAACTAGAAGAATGCAAACATGAAACTAATCCACAAAAAGGGAGACGTTAAAGAATTGAAAAATTCTAAGCCCATTAGCTTATTCCCAGTATTATATAAAATATTCACCAAGATAATTTGCAATATAATAATAGAAACACTGCACTTTAGTCAACAAAGGGAACAGGCTGGCTTCAGGAAGGGATACTCTAAGGTGGATCACATTCATGCCATTAATCAGGTGATCGAGAAATCCACAGATTGCTATCAGTTTCTCTATAAGGCTTTCATAGATTACGAAAAGGCATTTGATTCCGTAGAGATACCAGCAGTCATAGAGGCATTACGTAATCAGGAAGTACAAACCGCTTACATAAATATCTTGGAAGATATCTACAGAGCTTCCACAGCTAAGATACCTATAAAGAAAGGGGTCGGACAAGGAGACATAATCCCTCCAATGCCATTCATTGCGTGCTTGGAAGAAGTTTTAGTTTGAGTTTCAGTTTATTTTTCTTGCAAGATAAATAGTTGGTTGTTAATAGTATACAGGCGAGGGTCCTAAAGTCATACGACTGCAGCGGGACCCTCAATTAACAGGAAGATTGGTACAAAATGATTAATTGATACACCAGTGCAAAATTATGCAATATATAAGTAAATAAAAAGTGAACGAAGTAGTGAAAAGGAATACATTTGATTTTTTATACAAGGTTGAAGACTGGGCGTGTTGGTATAGCACATTAGAGGTTGGATTGCGCAACATTTTGACGAGACACACAGAAGAGAAACACACAAGCGCTCTGTGGTGTGTTTCGCAACTGTATGTCATCAGAACGTTGCGCAATCCAAACTTTATACAAGGAGTCCTACATGTAAAATAAGAAGAAAAAGAATTTGCACATTGCCAATCTAAATTGTTATAACCTATTTAACAAATGAAGTATACACTTTATATAATAAGTAAATTAATCAGGACAACTAATTATACAAAGTGACATTTTTAAGTAGATATTTGAATGCATACACGGATGATGAGTTAAGATCCCATGGGGTAAGTCATTCCACATCTGAATCGCTGAGAAGGAGGAATATCATAAGAAGCCAACAAACAAAGACACCAAGGACAACACAGGGGAAATTACGTGTGCTTAATAACTGAAATAAAGAAATGATAAATTAGTGGAAATTAAAGTGGATGAAAAAACAACTTGCCGCTGGCGGGGAACGATCCCACGTCTTCCGCATTACGCGTGCGATGCTCTGCCAATTGAGATTCCGCGGCGCCGTTTGTGGATTGGAAAGAAGTGGATCAGATGAAAGAAAGTGGATCAAAAAATGGCGCCGCGGTAGCTCAATTGATAGAGCATCGCACGCGTAATGCGAAAGACGTGGGATCGTTCCCCACCTGCAGCAAGTTGTTTTTTCATCCACTTTAATTTCCACTAATTTGTCATTTCTTTATTTCAGTTATTAAGCACACGTAATTTCCCGTGTTGTCCTTGGTGTCTTTGTTTGTTGGGATCTGAGAAGGAGGAAGTCATTTTGCCACAATTTGTGTTGCATTTAGGTAATAGAAACTTGTGATTATTAGCAAACCTAGTGCTATTGGTATTTGTGAGCAACCTAGAGTCTATTAATTGAAAGGCGAGCTGTTTGAAGTAATTTAAATAGAGCGATAAGTAAATGAAATTTAAACAAGCCAGATATAGGAAGAATGAAGTTAGCCTGAAGGAGCGGAGCAGCATTATAATAAAATGAATTGTTGGTAATAATGCGAATGGCCTATTTCTGAATGCGCTGTATTGACAAAAGGTGACAGTTATATGTACGTCTCCACGAAGTAATGTCATATGTAAAGCGACTATGTATGAGGGCAAAGTATAAAGACAACAAAGCGTCAATAGAAAAAAATGTACGGCATTTAATGAGAGCTCCTATATCAAAAGCAGTTCATTGCTTAACATAACCAATAGTATTATTAAACTTCAAGTTAGGGTCTAACTTTATGCCAAGGAAAGTTACACAATCGGCCGCTGGTATAAATGATGGCCTATGGATACTTGCGGTAGATAAGGGAGAACTTTGATATGATTTAAAAATCATGAACTGAGTTTTAAGCGGATTCAGAATTACATTGTTTAAAGAACACCATTGAATACCTTTGGTCAATTCGTTGTTCGTTTTAGTAATTAGCATTGTTAACGAATTGTGTCACATGGAAATGGTGGTATCATCAGTGTAAAGGACAACGTTAGCCAGATTAAGACATTCAGGTAAATCCTTAATTTACATACAAAACAATAAAGGCCCAAGTATTCAGCCCTGCGGTACCCCTTGATTAATGAATGACGTTAACATTTGAGTAAACGCCACCTATGCAGACTGATTGTTCGCGATCAAGTAAGCAAATAAAAAAACGTTAAAGGTGGACCAGTTATAACCAATGATTCTAGTTTAGCAAATAAAATATTAACAGTGTCAAAGGCTTTAGTAAAATCATGAAATACAGAACCGACGAAGTCACCATTGTCGATTGAAGACTAAGAAATCGAATAATGATAGTAAAGCTAAATTGGTTGAACTAGCTTGCACGAAAACCAAATTGGCAAGGCTTTAGCAACCTAAATTTGTCTAGGTACTTGTTGATACGTTTCAGAATTTTTCAATAATTTTGCTAATTGAGGACAGAATAGAGATAGGGCGATAATTTAGGACCTATCTAATATCACCTTTATGATTCACTGGGATTAAGTTGGCCTTCTTAAGTGAGCGCGGAAAGGTCCCACATTTAAATATGAGAATAATTATATTGCTTAATACTTGAGCAATATATGAAGCAACGAACTTTAAGTGACAAGCAGAAATATTATCTAGCCCAACGCTAGAGTTTTTTAGATTCAATATTGAAGAACACACTTCATCAGGGGTGACAGGAAAGAAAAAAATGTATCGTTGCAACATGCAAGAGGATACGATGAAGCTACTGGCCTGTCATTGTATATCTCACAGAAGTGATCACTAAACGAGTTAGCAATGATGGATGCCTCAGTGTGGATTTGTTGTTTAATTTATTTTATCAATTATTCTACTAACCTGTGGTCTATTGAAAAAGTAATTGAAAAGCTTCCATTATGTCTCGCGGTTATTTTTTGTGGTGTAAAATTATTTTTCATAATAAAGTTGCTTAGATTTTTGAGAAGGTTATTCAACAAATTTCTATATTTTTATACCTAAGTTTTACGCTCACATTGAATGGATGTTTTTTAGTTTTCCTATATAGATTATCTTTCTTTCGCAAGCTAGTTAGCAAAGCTTTTGATAACCAGGGATTACGCGGAAATGTAAATATTTTCTTGCATTTGACAGTTATAGCGTTTTCATACACAGCTTTAAGAAACAAGAAGCAGAAATTCTGTAGTGCTCTTTCAGGATCACGCAAATTCCCAATGGAACACCAGTCAGTATCACGAATTGTATTGATAAAGTGGTCCCGATTTCCCCTAGAAGTAAAATGGCACGTGTTATAGTGAGGTAGTTTTGCGGCGAAAGTGACAAGTACGGGAAGATGATTAGTGACAAGCACATCAATGCCGCCTGCACGTGGTGCGATGTTGCTTAGTGCGCGGTCAAGAAGAGCACCATTTCCATTGCGTGAAAATCGCGTAGAGGATGAACTTAGGGACTCAAGCCCGAAACTAAAAAAGCAATCACTATATGCTATTGTGCTGTTATACACCGTTTTTTTCGTAGGCGCCGCCATATTGTGAACGCAGTGGCGCCGCCTATGAGCTGCGCCATACTGGCTTGGGTGAAAGCGGTGTTTTGCATGGCAGGTATACGCTCAGCGGTAGGCTCTGGAGTTTGTTTTCGTGGTCGTCCGGTCTGTTTAGTATGCCGTGCGTCTTCTACGTGGTAAATGGTTCTGTGAGAAGTGCTGAAGTGGTTTAAGACGTCATGGCCGGAGTTTCTGCTGGCGTTGAGGTGGACAGAACACGCAGCGCCATGTGCGCGCGCATATTTGAGCCTACAATCAGCCTCGGAGATTAATTGTGTATTTCTGGATGTTCCATTGACTAATGTGACCTTATTGCGGTATTATCCTCTATTTCTAAGCTGCGGTTTAGGAGCCATGAAACATACGCGATGATCGTAACAACGTGGGTACCGTTCTGCTATGATAGGCGCTGTGCTGTTATACTTTTACAAGCGTTCAAACTGTTCGCTGCAGGTTACATTGCGTGACTACTTGGTTCGATGGATGAGGTTTCCGCCCCTGAATAAAATAGTTTTTGCAAGTAATAGCAGCATACCTTACAGTCTGAATTAAGCTTGTCCAGCAAAGGGACTGTTTACGAACTGCGCGAGCGTCCTAAGCAGTGGTACGTGCTGGATTAGAGATATCTTTGTTCTCTATACCGCATGGTCCAAGCATACGGCATCGGCGGTTATATATCTATAAACGTTGTGCGGCGTGACTATGCGAGGTCGTATTGCGGCGTTAGCCCGTTTTCTGTTGCTTTTTCGAGAAAGAGGATGATAACCGAATATTTTTTTTGGTTGTGTTCGTTCCGTTCTCTACGGCGCACTCACACGTATTACGAAAATTTTGTCCTCAAAAAATAGGCATCGCATTCTTTTTATGTGATCCCTCTAATATATTATGGTTGTATACAGGCCAAAAAGGCAATGCCGAAGCGCACAGCTTACATATGCATCGTGCTGGTTCACCAGCCGCAGTGATCGCTGTGTTGAGCAGCGCCATCGGCTCATGCAGGAAGGCTTGCGTAGACTTAGTAATTTCAAGCCTACTAGACTTGAAATGCGCGTGAACGATGCAGGTGCATCACAAATATTTGATAGCGCCTGCCGCTTAGATGTTTCGTGGTTGCCTTAGGTTGGTCTTGCACGAGCATGCGCTCTTATCTTTTTACTCCCTACGCCAAGCGATCAGACAGTCGGCTGATTTATCATTTAACGCTGGTAATACAGAGACACCGGTTTTCTTTGTTGAATTAAAACCGACATAAGCAAAATAGTTCACAACACATACACACCGCGACTGATAATGTGCGTACACCGCGGCTGATAAAGCGCGTCAAATTTTTGCGCGCCCAGACATATTTCCGCCTACTGTAGTTACCGATGCACCGAAAGGCTTCCCCGACGACCTTATATGAATGGACATCCCGTAAATTTCACAAGTACGATCTGAAACATCTCGAAATCGTTCCGCAGCACGCGGCAGCAATACTTTCAAGCAGCGCCGCACCGGATCGCCCAAGCCAGAGAGAAGGAAAGGCTCGCCGCGCGCCCTGTCCTTCTCGCCCGATGAAGCGGTCTATATGTGTACAATAAGTTGATATCACCAACCAGCACAACTTTCTTGCTTGTTTTCAGCAGAAATTATATTGAGTACTGCAGCAAAATTGCGTAGAAAATCCGGGACGGTGGTAGATGGGGAGCAGCATTACCCGCCGCGGTTGCTCAGTGGCTACGGTGTCGGGCTGCTGAGCACGTGGTCGCGGCATCAAATCCCGGCCACGGCGGCCGCATTTCGGTGGGGGCGAAATGCGAAAACACCCATGTATTTAGATTTAGCTGCACGTTAAAGAACCCCAAGTGGACAAAATTTCCGGAGCCCTCCACTACGGTGTGCCTCATAATCAGAAAGTGGTTTTGGCACGTAAAACCCCATAATTTAAGGGGGAATGACACACGCATGCAATGATCAAATTGTTAAACTTGCAAGAAGGGGAAACATTAAGTTCAATACACACGGATTGACAGTTCAAAACATTGAAAGAGAAGTCAAACCTACGCTTGTACTTAATTTCAGAGGATATAAATATAGCCGAGCCGCCGCAGCGACCAGAATGCCGGTGACAATATTCTGAATTCTACGAGCGAAAACTATACAGATTTCCATCGCAAGAGCCTAACCACGTTTCAGTAATACACAGAAATGAAAAAGAATGACAGAGCGAATCAGAGAAGGCGGCCATGCTGTCATGGTTTTTCGCACAAACTACGCGCGTCGATGTGCAGTCACAAACAGGCAGAATTAGAGAGCAACGACTCAGGTGAAAGCAGTGCCATGATGATATAAAACAGATTCGAAACTAATATATAAAATGAAACTTCTCGGAATACCCCTACAGATCATGAACTGGGTAAATTCATACCTGACTGGTCGTAGCAGTATGTGGAAATAAATGGATCATGCTCCCGGTTTTTGGGGGTAACTTCAGGCGTACCTCAGGGATCGGTGCTGGGTCCAGTACTGTTTAATATTTATATTAATGACCTAGTTAAAATTGTGGAATCACCTGTTCGCGTCAAATTGTTTGCAGATGATTGTATTATATTTAGCAACATTCGAACTGTCTCTGATCAGCTTATTCTGGAAGAAACCTTGGATAGGTTGGCAGAATGGTGCAATGAATGGGATATGGTTATTAATTATGACAAAACAGTGAATATGTGTATTACAAATAAGTTAAGAAAGCTAGAATACTTGTACAAAATAAAGGATAATAAGATTAGGAAAGTAGAAAGCTGCAAATACTCGGGGATAACTTTAACTTCACGTCTATCCTGGGTGCCTCACATAGACATAACCTGTGCAGCCCGAAAAAGATTAGGATTTCTAAAGTTTAAATTAGGTGACTCCACATCCTCATTAAAATTAAACGCCTATAAAACGTACGTTAGACCTCTCATAGAATATTCGAGTATCGTTTGGGATCCTCACACAGTGGTAGGTATTGAAAAACTAGAAAGGATTCAAAGGTTAGCCGCGCGCTTCATTTATAAGCGCTTCGAACGACGAGATTCTCCAAAGAGTATGCTGGAAGCCGCAAACTTGGAACCACTAACTGATCGAAGAAAAACTGCCAGATTAAATTTCTTTCGCCAGCTTTATTACTGGAAACTAGGAATACAACCGCGTGACTATATTATTAAGGACACATCTCGAATTTCCCGCCACAAACACAGCCAGTATTTAAAACCTATTTTTGCACGAACAAAACTTTTCAAAAACTCATTTTTTCCGAAAACAATCAATGATTGGAATGCCCTACCTGGAAATTCCCACTGGTTACAGCCACCCACTTGATGAATCTTGTTGACTGTAACCCTTGTATATGTTTGTATGTTTGCTTATTTTTGTATCTGCTCACGTGGCCCCCTCCTGCTTGGACAGATGTCCGCAGTATTGTGAAAATAAATAAATAAATAAATAAATAAATAAATAAATAAACAAACAAACAAACAAACAAACAAATAAACAAATAAACAAATAAATAAATAAAACAGGAAAAGTAAACTGCATAAATCAGCGTCAAGTGAAAACGCGATGATCACATTCTGTATTTATCCAATAGACCTTGTTGTCATCAGACTTACGGGCCTCGATATGACAATTCTGTCCAGAGGAACCACCATTTCTCCCTTTTTAAGAGCAAGCGCTTTGCTAACCAGCTTCTTGTTGGTCATAGTAAGAGGTTCATTGAAAAAAACAGGCCTACTTCCAGACATCCCGATCTGGGGCGTACGCAAACGCGCTTTGCCTTCCTTGTTCCTTTCGTGTGAACAGAAACGCGCGATGCTTTTTTTAGCGTTCTTACTGGCCACACGGTGAACTGCGTCAATGTCAGTCGGTAAAACAAGGCATTCAATTACTTCTTCAATGGTTTTCAATATAACTGCGCAATCATCGCCTTGTGTACAAGAGACGCCTTTGATTTCGACGTTATTATGCCTGCTGTATTGCTCCATATCTGCAATCCTCTTGGATAACTGCTCGTTTTCGGCTCTCAGCGTTTTATTTGAATTGATCAGTTCATCAACAGACGAGCTTACTGAATCGAATTGGTCACTCATAAAACGCGCACTGTCAACAAGTGAACCAAGATTACCAAGACCCTGATCTTCTAGCTTCTTAGAAATTTTAGGACACAAGCTCATCAAGAAGGTTATCGAGTTTAGCATGAAGCAGGGACTCAAGGTGCTCAATTTTCTTGGCCAGTGCAGTATTAGTAGGCATATTGCTCAGCAAGCCAAACCACAAGGCAACATTTATGGGCAGCAGCCGCAGGTGAGTACACAACGTAGACGAAAATGATAGTATCAAAACAAACCTGTAGCGGAGAGAACAGATTCTTAGTAGGCGTTCAGTTCCTACGACCACTGCCCAAAAATTGTCCGGATCCGTTGATGGCTCCCTTATATTCCCTCCGACTCGGCTGGCTGTCCTAGGGCAAAAATGCAGCCCGTGCGAGCAACACAAGGCTAAAGGCCGCCCAAGGCGACGAGTGCGATGCCAGTCTACCGGTGGCCACGTAGCGCAGCTGGGCAGCGGAGATAGGCGTAGCATGGTGGCACGTGCAGGCCCGAAGTAGCAGCTTCGCACGGTAGAATGCTGCACGGCTAGAGCTGTATCAGCATGGCCCCATGTTTGCGGTGGCCAGAGCACGAGTGCCCGGGATTTATTGAGCAGTTATTTTATGCAGTAAAATGGGGCAACGCCCCTCAGATGGTCATGCGACGATATACAGAGAAGTGGGACTACGCCCCCTCAGCTTATCATGCATAGCACACGTGTCGGATGCGATACGATGCATCCTCTTTCGTTACGAGAAAGAAAATAAAATAAACAGCGCAATTATTTACAGATGTGGTGTAGCGATGATTCTGAGGTTACACATTTGTAACGAAAGTATATAAATATTGAGACAGCGTGCTTAGGAAATCTGTTCGAGGTTCTGATCATACTGCAGTAGTCGGGGTAATCTTGCCTCAGGAACCTCCTCGGTGCTGGTGTAGGCGGCGACCGGTCCGATATGTCTGCAGCTGCTGTAACACTGGCTGGCGTTGGCGGCGCGCTGTGGGACATGTCCGCGGCTGTCGTAACACCATTAGTCGGCGCTGCGTCGTCGGTGCGATGAGCAGATGTCGAGCACTCGGGTTCCGCGTCACTACCGTTGGGAATTAAGTCACGCTGAAAGGTCTACTCGGTCGGTAGTAAGTGTTTGCGACTGCGCCGAAAGGACCACCCTTCCGGCGTGATGACATAGTACGACCTGAGGTACGTCGACGGTTTCAGAACCTGTGCTCTCGTGGCCCACGTGCCGGTCTGGACTCGCACGACATCGCCTTCGTGGAGCGGTGCTAGTGGCTGCGCGGAGGTTTGAAGCTGACGGTGCTTGACAACTTGGTGGGCTGGTCCACATTCGAAGGCAGGCAGCAGTGTTCGTAGTTGGCGGCCTTGGAGGATCTCTGCTGGCGACCGGCCACACTCCAAGGGAGAAGTCCTGTAAGCCAAAGGTGCCAACCAGAAATCCTGTTTAGCTTCGGTCGTTTTCTTTAGGAGTCTCTTCACCACCTGTACCCCCTTTTCCGATAACCGATTGGAACGTGGGAATCCCGGACTTGAGGTAATGTGTTTGAAGTCGTAAGTGCGCGAAAACATGGCAAATTCTCTGCTAGAAAATTGGGGACCATTGTCCGAAAGAACCTCCATTGGAATGCCATAACGAGCAAATATAGCACTAGTCGCTTCAATGACGGTCCTGGCTGTAGTGTCTCGGAGGCATTCTACTTCTGGGAAGCTAGACAAGGCGTCATAGACGCATAGGTAGGACTTGCCGCCGTAGTGGAATATGTCGGTTCCTACGCGATACCAAGGCTGGTCCGGAACAGGACGCATCATAAGTGGCTCCTTCGGCTGGTTATACGCATACTTTTTGCATGCAGCGCACCTCTGAGCGAACACCTAGATTTACGAGTTCATGCCAGGCCAGAAGACGAGAACGAGCCCTAGCTTTACATTTGCCGATTCCTAGATGACCCTCGTAAATGCTGTGCAAAGTCCCTCGCCTCATACTGCTTGGAATTACTGCCTTGCACTCCTTGAATAGGACACTTTTAATATGATATAGCTCAGATGAAAATGGTTCCAACGGACCGTCTATTGGCTCATTCGTTATTAGGTTTTGCAGTACCATTTTCAGATAACTATCCTTCGCTGTTTCTGCTGCGAGGCGCTTCCATGTTTCGTCGCTGATGAGTGAATGATGATGATGATATGTGGTTTTTAATGGCGCAAGGGCCAGTTATGGCCAAAGAGCGCCATGTCCGGGTTAATGAGTTTGCAGTGAAATCATGAGTTCGATGAGGTTGGTGTGACGTGGCTGTAGAGGGGCCTTAAAAATGTTCGCGCTAAAGTGCGCAAAATCTGTACAATAAGATTATGGCGATGTCTTATGACGTGTACTATGAACATTTAAGGTGCATTTAAAAAGAATGATACGATGTGTAAAAATATATATGGTTAAAAGATATGCTAGAGCACTGCTGCCTCCTTAGAGCCCTTGAAGAACAAGGGCCTGGATGCATGTGCTATGCAAAACTGTTATCGCAGTGGCATCCTCTGGAGCGAGGATGCTCTACGAATTTAATGGGCATATAACGTGTAGTACGACATCATTTAAATAGCTGATGATTGCCTTGGTGTCAAAAAGCGGTTCCTTGCCGAGAAACATAGCCGGGTGTAGAGGGATGTTATAATAGTAAGCAAGCGGAAAATGTTTCTTTCTCTCCGTTTCGGCTTCCCGACACTCCAGGAGCAAGTGGAGGACGGTAAGCCTCTCACCGCATCTGCCACAGGTTGGAGGTTCACTTTCAGTAAGCAGGTAACTATGAGTGCCAAATGTGTGTCCTATTCTGAGGCGACAGAATAGGACATCTGTTCGCCGAGATTTTGTTGGGGAGGGCCAAAAACCTAACTGGGGCTTTATAACGTGCAGTTTGTTATTTGTTTGCGCGTCCCACGTGCACTGCCAGTGATGTCGCAGTTTATTTCGTAAGAAAGGCCTCAGATCTGTGACAGGCACATCAGCAGTAGGGTTAGCAGCTTGCGATGTGATTGACGTGGCCATCTCGTCCGCGAGAACATTACCTTCGATTCCCCTATGGCCAGGGACCCAGCATATTATGATGTTCTGGTTAGATTAGTACGCTTTACACAATACCGAATACAGTTCATTGAATACGGGATTTTTATGTTTGTAGAGTGACATTAGGGCCTTCAGGACGCTTAGAGAGTCTGTATAGATCGCTGCTTTTGGAAGTTTTGATCTTCTTATATGCTTCACAGCAGAGAGTAATGCGTAGGCCTCGGCCGTAAAGATGCTTGTTTCCGGATGCAGTACATCGGATTCCGAGAAGGATGGGCCGACGGCTGCATAGGATACCCCGGCATTTGACTTCGAAGCGTCTGTGTAGAACGCTGCGCAGGAGTGTTTGTACTGCAGTTCTTGGAAATGCATTCTAATTTCGGCCTCAGGAGCGTGCTTTGTAACTTTTATAAAGGATATGTCACATTGTATCACCTGCCACTCCCAAGGAGGTAAGAGCTTGGTTAGGTGCATTAAGCGATGCTCGAGGAGTGGGACACGCATATCATCGCTAATCTCCTTCACACGCAGCGAGAAAGGCTGTCTTATGGAGGGGCGATTGCTGAAAAGTGTAGCGCACGTCATATCGGTAACGGTATGAAAACATGGATGTTCAGGATTGGAGCGTACTTTAAGGAAATATGTAAAGCTAATGTATGATCTCTGAAGGTGGAGAGACCATTCATTCGATTCGGCATATAAGCTTTGAATCGGGCTTGTTCTGAAAGCGCCCGTGGCTAAGCGGATACCTAGATGGTGAACAGGGTCTAGCATCTTTAGCGCGCTCGGGGCGGCAGAGTGATAAATCACGGCGCCATAGTCTAGTCGTGATCGAATGAGGCTTTTATAGAGATTCATTAAGCACTTCCTGTCACTACCCCATGTAGTCTGGGATAGAAGTTTGATTATGTTCATTGTTTTCAGACATTTTTCTTTAAGATGTTTAATGTGGGGGACGAAAGTGAGTCTGTAGCCAAGTATGGCACCTAGAAATTTGTGTTTTGTTTACAGGTATCTGTTGTCCACGCAGTTTTATGCAAGGATCTGGGATAAGTCCTCTGTTTCTTGTAAAAAGAACACAAGAGCTTTTGTTAGGATTGATCTTAAATCCATTCCTGTCTGCCCACACTGACACTTTGTTCAGGCCATGCTGTACCTGTCTCTCGCAATGGCAACACCACCCGATGATGCGACAGCATCATCGCGGTCTTTGCGAAAAGTAACGTGTTGTCGAAGAAAATTTGTGTGTTTTGGTTTTAAGTGTGTTTCCTGTAAACACAGCACTTTTGGATTGTGTTGGTGGATGAGTTCTTGTAGATCATCGAGATTCCTAAGAAGACCTCTGACATTCCATTGAATGATTTGTGTATCCATATTGAAGAAAAATTTGGTGCTGTGTTTACGGAAACGGAGGTGACGCCTGAGGTTACAGAGCTCTTTCGAGGCCCTGTAACGGGGGTTCTACCCTTTCTGGAGCGTTCGAGGGAGCCTCGCCGCTCCTTAGGCGCTTGGTGCGCCTTGAGAATAGGTGTAGTGTCCATTGCCTCTTGTAAGGCGCTGGACACGTGCTCTTGCGAGCGAGATGTTTCCCGAGAGTGTCCCGCCTTGGAGGGCAGGACCCCTGCGCCCACCAGCCCGGAGGTCGATGGGGCTCCCTGAGGGATTTGGCTGCGCCGGCTGTTGCCAGCGCTGGAAGGGGCCGGGGAGGTTGGGGCAGTCTCGGCTGCGCCCACCTTCGGGGTTGGTAGTCTGGTGGAGCAGCGCAAGCTGCGACCACCGTGGGGGCAGATGGCGTGACTGCCGACTCACTTTTGTGGGTCGGACAGTTGCCGGAGGCCGTTGTGGCGCTGCCCCCTGACGCGCCACTTCGGCAAAGCTTTTCTTTGGCAGGTATGCTAACCACCTTCGTGCCTCTTTGAACGATATGTTCTTTTTTACTTTTATGGTTACAATTTCTTTTTCCTTCTTCCAGGAGGGGCACGACCGCGAGTACGCGGCGTGATCCCCGTCACAGTTTACACAGTGAAAAGAGTCATTACAAGCTTCAGTGGCGTGTTCAAGGGCACTACATTTCGCACATGTTTGGCGGCCCCGGCAGCTCTGCGAACTGTGGCCGAAACGCTGGCATTTGAAACATCTTAGGGGATTCGGCACATATGGTCTGACACGGAGCTTGACGTACCCCGCCTCTACAGACTCGGGCAGAATACTTGAACCAAATGTGAGTATTAGGTGCTTTGTTTGAATTTCTTTTCCATCTCTTCTCATCTTAATTCTTCTCACATTGACGACATTCTGATCACTGAAGCCCTCCAGGAGCTCAGCCTCTGTCAGCTGGAGCAAATCGTCATCCGAGACAACGCCGCGGGTGGTGTTGAGAGTGCGGTGTGGAGTTACTGTTAGTGGAACATCTCCAAATGATACTAGACTGGGCAACTTTTCGTACTGTTTCTGATCATGGAGCTCTAACAAGAGATCACCACTTGCCAGCCTTGATACCTTGTAGCCTGGGCCAAGGACATCAGTTAAGGACCTGGAAACTAGAAAAGGGGAAATGTTTCGTACTTGTTTGTCGGATTTTTCTGAGTGGATGACATGGTAACGTGGGGAGTGTGGTCTTTGACGTCCAAGGAACTGGAAAACTTCATCGGTGCGCCCTCTTTTGTGAGGGCGATCAGGAAGCGGAGGGAAAGAGGTTGCCATAAAGGGATTGAATTTTCGGCAATAACGCCAGCCACCCACTGTGGAGTCCTACAAGGGGACGCTACAGGTACTGTAAGAACAGGTCCTGCAAACGCCAGCTGTACGTCATCACTATAACCAAATATGAGATAACCTAGGTTGGTTATTCACACAAGGTTAACCCTTGCTGCCTGGAAAATTGGAAGTAAACGGAAGCTAGGAGGAGACAGGAAAGATGAAAAAGTAAGAGAAAGACGAAGATTAGAGGAAGAGAGAGACAGGAAGAGGCAACTACCGATTTCCCCCGGGTGGGTCAGTCCGGGGGTGACGTGAAGCCGAGGCCAAAGGGGTGTGTTGCCGCCGCCGAGGGGCCGTAAAGGTCCAAACACCCGGCATTGGCTCAACCCCCAGGATCCCCTTTTCCCCGTACACGGCTAAACCGCGCACGGCTACACGCGGGAGGGTCCAACCCTCGTGTGCTCGGGTCCGTGGTGTCGCAACACACCAAACGCCTGCTGACGCAGACGCCCCTGCGGGGGCTGATGAGTGAAGATACCGTACTCACGGCGTGCACTTCTACGTCAGCGGCGCCAACCGCATCCGTGTCTCAATTGCTGGGTGCTCGAGACAGCATGTCCGCGAGCACGAGCTGTTTTCCTGGAACTAATTGCAGGTCGAAGTCATATCTGAGCAATCGCATAAAGAAACGTTGTAGCCGGAGTGGCATGTCACCGATTGCTTTCTTACAGGTAACAATCAAAGGGCGATGGTCGGTCTCAATGACGACCTTTAGGCCGTACACAAAGTGGTCGAATTTTTCGCAGCCGTATGTAATGGCCAGCGTTTCTTTTTCTATTCGCGAATAGCGTCTTTCCGCTTCCGAGAGTGTTCTGGATCCATACGCGACTGGTTTCCAAGTGCCGTTTTAGCTCTGCAAGAGTGCGGCGCCTATGCCACTGCGTGATGCGCCACACGAGAGTTTTGTTTCTTTTGCCGAGTCGAACACCGACAACAGCGGTTGTCTACTTAAAGTGTGGCATATCTGACGCCATTCTTCCGCGTGGTTCGGCGTCCAATCAAACACCGCGTCTTTCTTGATTATGCTGCGCGAAAGCTTCGTCCTTTCTGCCAGCGTTAGAATAAACTTGCCGAAATAATTTACAACTCCGAGCATTCTCTGCGCGGCTTGTTTGTCACGCGGCTCTGGGATTTGGAGCATAGACTGAACGAGAGAAGAACTCGGCCTTATTCCTTCTGCAGAAATTACGTCCCCTAGGAACTCTATTTCGTTGACTCCAACAACGCATTTGTCAGGGTTGAATGTTAGCCCTGCTTTTTCTGCAGTCGTTAGCACCAACCTCAGTCGTTCACCATGCTCTTGCCTTGATGAGCCCCAAACTAATATGTCATCGACATATACCTTTGTTCCTGGTACAGTCTCAAAAATGTCGCTTAAGGCCTTTTGGAACACTTCCGATGCTGACGATATGCCGAAAGGCAATCGGAGAAAACGGTAGCGACCGAAAGGCGTCGCGAAAGTGCAGATTCTCCACGTTTCGTCGTGAAGCGGAATCTGGTAGAAACCGGAATTCGCATCTAGGCGAGTGAACACTTTAGCTCCTGCGAGCTCAGATTCAATGTCCTCTCGCCTAGGCATTTCGAAGTGTTCGCGTTTAATGGCCTCGTATATTTTATGCGGGTCCATGCACACGCGCATTTTACCGTTTTTCTTGCGCACAATGACAAGATGGCTCACCCATTCAGTAGGCTTCGTGATTATGCCTTCCCGCTCCATGCGCTCCAGCTCGTCTCGAAGATGCTCTGCCAGTGGTACTCGCCGGCTGGACGACTGGGAGTGCTCCGTCGCGCAGGACCATGTGATAGTGGCGCTGCCTATGCCAGAAAAAAGGTGGCGAAATTCAGTCAACTTTTTTCTGAGCTGCTTTGCGACACGCTGTGTACTCGTCGGAATACTAGCCCCAGGGCCTCGCACGCCTGCCGACCGAGAATTGCGTGGGCTCCGTTGCGGACAACGAAAAAATCCTGAGTGAAAGTGCGGTCGCGCAGCGTCACTTCTTGCCTTACGGTTCCCAAATGCTTCATTTCGCTTCCCCCGTAGGATCGTAACACCGCACTGCAGGGCTTTAACTGTGGCTTCGGGTTTATCTGTGTGTACAGCGCTAAAGGTAGCAGGTTGGCCTGTGATCCAGTATCTTTATTAAAATCAATCAGTTTACTTCCCACCTTCGCTTTCACCATCCAGTCTGCTCGGCTGGTCTTATTACCGATAGCGAGAATTTGAAAATTATATTCACTACCTTGCAATTCAGCTACTTGCAGTTTTGCTTTGCAACATATAGCGAAGTGGTTTTTTCCTTCGCATGCACGACATCTTCGTCCGTAAGCTGGGCATTTTCGTGGTGCATGCGCCCTTGCACACCTTTGACATTTAACTTTTGCGCTGCTTTACTTCTGAAGCAGGACTTTTATTGTGCATTGCGTCGACTTGCTTTTGTTCTCGCACCCAAACTGCCTGGTTCGCTACTGCTGCTTCAGGTGCCTTGCACTGTTCTGCCTTTTGCAGCGTCACCTGGTTGTTAGAAAGAAGCTTCTCTCGAATCCTTGCGTCGTTTGTGCCAAAAACAATTTGGTCTCTGATCATTGACTCTGCTAGCCCACCAAAGTTACACGCTCGTGCTTTCGTCTTCAGATCTCGTAAGAAATGCTCGAAAGGCTCACCGGGCTCTTGCATTCGGCTACGGAACAGGTAGAGCTGATGTACCTCATTGACTTGAGAAGCGAAGTATTCGTCGAACTGTTTTATTACTGCGTTGTAATCGTCCTTTGACTCGTCTTCCGTGAAGCGGAAGGTGTTGTAGACCTCGATGGCTTCCTCTCCGGCGACGCTCAGAAGCAACGCAGTTTTTGCCGATGCTTCTCTTTTCTTACGCGCTGGTTCCGTACGGTGCAGTCAGGAATAGTTGAAACCGTTGCTTTAACAGCACCCAGTGCTTGCTTATGTCACCTTCAAACCGCAGCGGCTCCGGTGGCTTTACGAAATCCATGCTGGCAGCCTTCGTTCGGCGACTGCTGCCCTTCAGACTAGCGGATGTGGGCAGGGGCTAAAAACTTCTGGCACCACGTATCAGCATGGCCCCGTGCTTCCGGTTGCCAGAGCACGAGTGCCCGGGACTTATTGAGCAGTTATTTTATACAGTAAAATGGGGCAACGCCCCTTAGATGGTCATGCGACGATATACAGAGAAGTGGGACTACGCCCCCTCAGCTTATCATGCATAGCACACGTGTCAGATGCGATACGATACAAGAACCACTTGCTCGGCAGCACCAGTCTGTAGCGGAGAGAACAGATTCTTGGTAGGCGTCTAGTTCCTACGACCGCTGCCTAAAAAGTGGCGTTCAAGTATTCAACTTGTTAAACTGGGAAGGCTTAGGAATAAGGATGAACGGCGAATATCTGAGCAATCTTCGGTTTGCCGATGACATTGTTAAATTAAATTATGGGGTTTTACGTGCCAAAACCACTTTCTGATTATGAGGCACGCCGTAGTGGAGGGCTCCGAAAATTTCGACCACCTGGGGTTCTTTAACGTGCACCTAAATCTAAGTACACGGGTGTTTTCGCATTTCGCCCCCATCGAAATGCGGCCGCCGTGGCCGGGATTCGGTCCCGCGACCTCGTGCTCAGCAGCTCAACACCATAGCCACTGAGCAACCACGGCGGGTGATGACATTGTTCTATTCAGCAATACTGTAGACGAGTTACAACAAATGAGTGAGGACCTTGACAGAGAGAGTGCAAGAGGGGTTGAAGATTAATATGCAGAAGACAAAGAAAATGATGAATAGCCGGGCAAGGGAACAAAAGTTTACGATCGCCAGTCAGCCTCTAGAGTTTGTGAAAGAGTACGTTTATCTAGGTCAATTAATCACAGCGAACCCTAATCATGAGAATGAAATTCATAGCAGGATAAAAATGGGTTGGATCGCATACGGCAGACATTGTCAGCTCCTGAACGGAAGCTTACCATTATCATTGAAGAGGAAGGTGAACAACCAGCGCATTTTACCGGTGCTCACATATGGGGCAGAGACTTGGAGACTGACAAAGAAGCTTGAGAACAAGTTAAGGACCGCGCAAAGAGCGATGAAACGAAGAATGCTAGGCATAACGTTAAGAGACAGAAAGAGAGTGGTTTGGATAAAAGAGCAAACGGGTATAGCCGACATTCTAATTGACATTAAGAGAAAAAATGAAGCTGGGCAGGTCATGTAATGCTCAGGTTATATAACCGGTGGACGATTAGGGTTACAGAATGGGTGCCAAGAGTAGGGAAGCGCAGTCGAAGACGGCAGAAGACAACACTCTAAAAAAAGTTTGCCCCCTTTGGGGTGTATATCTGCCACACAACGATAATCGCCATCTGCATTGATGCGTTTCCTTTCTTTAACGCTGCGAGCCCGGTATTTTCCAATAATGAACGGCATGCGCGTTATCAGCATGACATAGCATTCCCGACAGGAAAGTAGCGGGCGCGGCGTTTTCAAGAAAGGAAACGTATCGAGGCAGATGACGACTATCGTTGTGTGGCAAAGGTACACTCCAAAGGGTGCCAACATTTTTTAGAGTGAAGGTGGAGCGATGAAATTCCGAAATACGCGGGCGCTAGTTGGAATCGGTTGGCGCAGGATAGGGGTTATTGGAGATCGCAGGAAAAGGCCTTCGTCCTGCAGTATACATAAGATAGTATGATGATGATGATGATGATGAATGACTTTGAAAGCCAAAGTGGGCCAGTAGGTTAGGGCCAGTAGGTGACGCGTTGCCAAGTGGCTTCTGTGCTGACAGACACAGAAAGGAGGCACAAGGATCCGGCGCTTGTTTGCGTGTCCTCTCCCGTCCACGTCCGTGTCTGTCGGTTCAATAACCATTTCGCGGTATGGTTTGAAAGCGCGCGCGTTCCCCGAGAACACACGACGTTGCGTGCGCACGTGGTCAGAGCTTGCCGCGCCGATCGGCCTCCGTCTAACCGGTGGCGTGCAGGTCGGTCACACGCTTGTTCGCGAATCGTCCTCGAACGACGCACTCGCAGAGGCTTTCGAACGCTTCGGCGGACGCGAGTTCCCAGCCACACGCGCGCTGCAAACGGGGCGCCATCAGTGGATCACTGCGCGAGGACGCAGGAGAAAATCGAAATCTGTGCTGGATCTGCACGCTTACGAGCAGCCGCAAACGGCTGTCAAATGCTTGCGCGGAACTTTGCTCGCGTGGAGACCAAATGTTTTTACAGCTTGGCGAAACATCACCGATGTAAGAGTCATTTGATAGTGATCCAGCGTGCGGTCAACGCAAAGGTGTCCAGTGTGCGCTGCCAGATATACGGATAGGCGTGTCCATAGCGGAAGCGAGGAAAATGGAACATCCGTGCACTATCGCTGATATGCGGCTGCCGAGTGACAGAAAAGAAAAAATGTGGTCGCCTGTTTGCATTGAAATTACTGGCCCTATTTCCACGATTTTATCTGCCGTTCTGTGAGAACGTGGAATTCATTTTATTTCGCACTTGTTTCCTTTCAGATGATCGGCACGTATGCCATTGCTGTATAAAAGAGCAAAGTCGGCGTTAGTTGAACTACAGTTGCCGACTTTGGCGCGTTCTGTGAATGTCGCGCTCGGCAGCGGCCCACGTGACTGTCGCACAATTTGCAGCGGCGGGGCGCGCGCACACGTCGCCAATCGAGCACACCGCGGGGCGCTCTCCCTCAGCGACGTGGCCAAACCGCGCCCGAGGTGGCGCGAGCAATCCGAGAACTTCCGGTCGTTTCGTGGGAACCGCAGAGCTGAAGAACAACGGTCTGGCCGGAGAGCATTGATTGCGCGCCCCGGTAGCGAGTGACCAGCGCGCATCCGAGCGGGCCCCTAAGACGTACGATCAAAATTGCGATCGCCAGACCCGCCGCGCCGGTCTCGTTGCGTAACGGGGCCGCCGCTGCCGGGTGGTCGCGGCGGCCTGCGTCACTTCCGGCCACGCGTCCGGGGACAGCGCGCGCCGGAGGTGTCGCTGCCGCGGAAGAAGCCACGCGCTGCGAGTGCTTTACACGACACGCGGAAGGTCAAGCGAAAATGCAATCCCGCGATGCAACGTTTCCTCACGGTTTCCATTGTGGCTGTGCCTTGGTACTCCGGCCGTCGGGCACGATATATGTTTAGACAGCTCAGGCTCGAGCCCAGGTTAAGTTTGCAGACACAATGTTGCAGCGTCCTCCGTGGCTGTGTACCGTTACATAGCTGTATTCCTGCGTGCCTTAGGAACGGCTTCCTTCGTCGAGAAGTAGAAAAGGCGGCAGTGCGTGCCACGACGTTTCAGAACAGTTGCACGTTTTCTTTTGTCGTCTTCTTTCTATTTCGTTTCAGCGAACGAGGGCACGAGAGCCAACCGCCCGTGCGATGCTTGGCGCTTGCCCACTACGGTTGAGTGACCAAGAAGCCGGCGGTTAAAGTTTAAAGGGAAGGAGGAGAAAGAAAACTTCGGTAAAGTAAGTCAGGCTGAGGCAGATTTTAAAAAGAATAACTTAGAGATAGACTTACATAACAGAGGCTGAAATAAAATAATTATACTTCATAAGTACAGCAATTTTGGTCGTGTTATATTAATTTCGAAGACGCTATCATCTATTTCGTGATCTAGATATCCGATTATTGATTGAGAGAATTAACGTGGTAGCGTCCCTGTCACAGATAATCGCAAATGGCCAAGCACATATTCCTGTTTCATAAAAAGCCCCGAAGGATAGAATATTTTGAGCATTTAACGAAATACCCAATTTTAGAAATGAAAGCTAAAATTTATTCCTTTGATTTGTAAATATACGGCACGTTAGTAGAAAAAGGTCAAAATTTTTCAGGTTCCTGGCACGTAGGGCATAGAGGGGACACTGCCAGATCGGACCTATGCAGGTAAAAATTTAATGGTGCGACTATACGGCAGCTTAATTTTGATAGGGAGATTTCTAATTTACGTGTGGGACACCATTTATTGTCCCGTGATATAAGAAAAAGATTAAATTCCGGTGTTGGTATTCTGTAAAATCTTGGAATAGGGAAAACTTTATAAACCTAGCCGCAGTGACGGCCTGACGGACATAACTGGTCCATCCGCGCAAGGGTCGAAAAGTCGATCGGCTCCCCGCGTTCCTCTGGACGCGTGGCTCCCACCCACTGTCGGGGATGGACCGAGATTCGGGTCGGTAAAACTTATTGAATATGAAAAGTACATTTTACTAGCAAATTCAAGAAAACTCACAAATTCAATATGACAGATGCAAAAAAAAGCAGAAATGAACGATGTAGCCTGAGTGTACTAGAAATAATAATCGTAAAGGAAGCGGATGTAACTGGGCAATCACTTGGAATCGGTAATGAATTCCTGGACTGCGCCACGAAGACCCTGGGAGTATGGTTGCTAGTGGACGCTCAAAATGAAAGGACGACGGGAACCAGGCCAATTTCGCAAAAGAGAATTCCGAAGATTGTATTTTGCACTATAGCTTCTAAACATACTTTTCTCAGTATAGTAGTATGTCAATACAGTAAAGTGGCGGCACGGCAAATAGGAGTGATCTATTCCTTCCTCCTCGCAAAACAAAATGCAAAGAGGGGAATGCCTCAAACCAGATATGTGTAGGTAAAAGTTCACAGAGGGAATCTAACAGCGCAATTTGGTGACGGATATTGATTTCGATGTTGGTTTCATTTTTATTTACAATAAACCCATTGCAAACTCTCTTGTATTAACACATTCCCAGCCTGAGGATAGTTGGCATTAGCATTCTAGCAAAGAAATGAGCATATCGCAAACTAAAACGATAAGTTTGCACGAAAATCGCAACACAACCCAAAGCAGACTCAGTCAGAACATAAAAACAATCTCGTTACACTTATACAAGCAGCACATTCATGTAAACTGCACACTGAACACAAAGAGAAACACACGGGAGACGGAAATTCAAGACAATGAGCAAAGAAATGAATAAAAAAATAAGAAACGAGAAAAAGGTGAAAGCAGGAGCCAACATTTCGACAAGTGGACCTGTCTTTTTCAAGCCGACATACGCTCTGTTTGGCACGGTATACAGGGCGTCCAAAAGTAAGCTTTATGTTTTTTTTTTTTTAATTAGGCACTGGGAGGCACCCGAAGATCACCTGTGCAGATAAGTTATGTGGCCATGGGGACACAAAGTGCGATGATAATTGTCGCTGTCAGCAGCCCAATTAGAATAATTAGCTTCTTGTTGACTGCAGTAAGTGGGTCTGTTTCTACTGAAAAGTTAGAGGCAGTCGTGTTTCTACACAGTATCAGTTGGAAGAATTGTTCTAGCGTGTCTGTGCGCCGAGATATGCAACTCCAATTTTTAATTGTCGTTCGCATGATTACGCGTGCAAGAGAGTGAGCATCGGCGCAACGCTCTTCCTGATGTACCGCGGCTGTTGAGCGCGGCGTTTAGTCTGACAACGGGGCGGAGGCGAAGAGGATTACTCTCCCCCTCTCGGCTGGCGAAATAAAGAGTTGAAGAACCCGGAACCGCTGTCGTAAGAAAATTGAGGTCGCATATCTCGGAGCACAGACACGCTAGGACAATTCTTCCAACTGATACTGTGTAGAAACACGACTGCCTCTAACTTTTCAATACAAACATACCCAGTTACTGCAGTCAACCAAAAAGTTAATTATCAAGTTTTAGTTAATGGGGCTGCTGGCAGCGTTAATTATCATCTCACTTTGTGTCCGCCTGGCCACATAACTTATCTGCACAGGTCGTCTTCGGATGCCTCCTGGTACCTAATCTAAAAAAAACAACCATAAAGCCTAGTTTTGAACACCCGGTATATACGTGTGGTTCTTGTAAAGGGGAGAGAGGGTAAGACGGTTGGGCGAGGCAATGACCGAGCGCGTGTTAGCGGCGAGGTTGTAGAATTGAAAATAAAGGCGCGTTGCTGAACGTCGGTGGAGGAATTTGAGGTCGCGCCGTGTGTCAGCCAGTTGACGTGTAGGTTCCTCTTCTCGCGCAAGGAGCCTGGACAAAAGACGCTCGCTGGTCGGGATGTTTGACAGACGGTGATTTAAGAATTTAGACAGCGACTCGGTAGGCGTATTCTCATGCGGCACTACAGGCCTGCCTGCGATTTCTGCTGTAAATATTTATTCTACGGGAACATTATGTATATTTACAAGAAATATTTACAGCAGAAATCCTGGGCAGGCCTATTGTCTCTAATAAGGACATACTTACCGAGTCACTATCTGAAGTCTTAAATCACCATCTGTCAAAAATACCGCCCACCCTAGCATCTTTCATTCGAGATACACGCCGCTTCCTCCGAATTATCGACAAGTTTAACGCCAACCAAATCCTTTCCGATCGCGCTATTCTAGTAACTTTAGATGTTTCTGCTCTTTACACTAACATACTCATGAGTGAAGGAATTGAAGCCCTGTCGAAATCCCTCACACTTAATCCCCCAGCGCGCTGCCGAAGTTTACTTGTGACTTCTTGAGTTAGTTCTCACACTCAACTATGTCGAATTTGGTTCACTATCTACAAACTTTCGGCACAAACGTGGGAACTTCATTCGCGCCCACGTATGCCAAAAATTTCATGGGGCAGCTTGAAACAAACCTGATAAAATGATACCCTTTAAGACCCCACACCTACCTGCGTTACGTTGGCGACATATTCATAATATGGGAACACGGCAAAACGCGCTAACCAACCTAACTGGCCATTTCAACCACTTTCACCCGAGTATTATGTTTACTGCTCACCACTCTCCTAGTCAAATCACTTCCTCGACACGACGGTTTACCTAGAAAATGGAAAACCAAGAACGACACTTTACCGGAAGCCTACGGATAGCCGGCAGTATATAATCCACGCCAGTCATCACCCGAGGCACTGCAAGCGACGAATTTTTTATCGGACAAGCGAAACGAATAAAAAGAATTTGTAGCGAAGACAACGATTATATCCGCCACCTTAATTACCTTCAAGCAACGCTAGCAGAAAGAAACTATCCACAAGTTCCTCTCGACCGGGCTTATGACGTCGCGTCAGGATTAGAGGTAGTCGGAATTAGCTAAGAAACAACCTACACCAGAATCCGGGAGACCGCCAGCCTTTATAACACAATATTATGGTGCCCTCCCAAACATAAACAACGTAGTAAAACACATTGTGGTGCATAGCTTTCAAAAGAGGCAGGAAGCGCCTGTCCCTGTCTTTGTTCCAGTGCGCCGTCACTGTTGGCGCTTCGTCTTTTGAAAGACAAACGACGTCCGACGAAAGTACCATTTTCAAGTAACGTCTGAGAAGAGCGTTCCCGAATGTACTAAGGGTTACCTATCGACGCAACAGAAATCTAAAGACATGTTAGTGAACGCAAAAGTAAGCCAACATCATTGACCCGTAATAAAAGCATGTTGTCGCCACAGGTGCGAAATCTGCAAGCACATTCAAAGTGATGTAAAAACTAAAAGCACCGCAAGATCACACACGAACTGAAAACTAGCTTTACTTGCACTAGTTCCGATGTGATTTATATGCTTGAAAATTATTTCTGTAAGCAACAATATATCGGCGAAAGGGGACAATCAATGAACGTCAGGTCAAACGGACAACGCGCGGACACAGCTAAAGATCTCCCCAAAGCCGTAGCGGAGCATTTCAACCAGGTCATAACCAGGTCATAACTTTGATGAACTCTACATACTACAGTCAAATTTCTGTTCTGCGCGAGACAGAAAATACAAAGAATCATACCTCATCCCTATGTTCAAGACATTGCAACCAATAGGCATAAACGTTTCAAAGGAAGCTTTAGAATCCTATGGGCTAGGCTAAAATTCAAACTATAGGCAACAGCACTGAGTCATCTTTCACTGGGTTGCTTAGCGTCCTTTTTTTCTGGCCTCTTTTTTGTTATTGGGTTGTCAATAATATTACAACCTCCCTTTTCTTTCACTCATTCCTTTCGTTCTTTATTTATATAAATGTATTCTTTCTTTTTTCATGAGCACCATTTTCTGGTGCTACTTTTATTCTCTCATTATAGTTCACTGACCTCTAGCGGAGCAGGTAATCCCCCCCCCCCCCCCCCCCTCCTCATCGTCCAGGCTCCTTCCTCGAAAAAAGGAACCTGCAGTGATATGTCAACTGGTTGACACCCGGCGCTACCTCACATTCCTCCACCGCTGTGCAGTAACACACCTTTCTTTTCATTCTACACCCTCGCCGCTAACACAAGCCCGGTCATTGCCTCGCCCACCCGTCTTATCCTCACCACTTAGAGCATATGTCGCCTTGAAAGAGACAAGTCCTCTTGTCGAGACGTTGGGTCCTGTTTTCACCTTGTTCTCCTTTTGCTCAATGAACATAAAGACAATATATATTGCTAGTGTAAGTTACAAGAATATAGGGTTTCAACAAAAGTGAACTTGACAACGACGTAAGATGAAAAAATACAAGGTGGTCAGTAGAACATCGTTATATAGAAGGAAAAGTCAGTTCTGTTTCTAGCTTTCAAGTTTTCAGACACGAAGAGGCTAAATATATGCTAAGAAGTGTCTTTTTCAAAGCCAAATGGAAGTTATTCTTGCGTATTATTTCTGGTGGAAGGCTATTCCACACAACGACTCCATTATTTGACATTTCTCTTTTATTATTTTCGAGCGCAGCTCTTAAGCGCGCATTCCTGCTTTGAGCATCGTGGGCGTAATCGAGCGAACAAACAGAACAAAGGATGAAAGAACGAACGCGGAGCGCAGCGGGGAATGAAAAATGGAGAGCGCGAGGAGGAAAGCGGAGGAGGCTACAGTGAAAGCACGAGGCGGAAAGTGGAGGAGGAGGGTATGACTAAAGCGTGAGAAGAAAAGTGGAGTGCCGCTGTGCGGAGACGATGACTGTCAGATGGCGCCAGTGTAGCGCGCGCCGTCTGTTCACCGATGGCATGCGGTAAGCGCGTCCAACGACACTACATACGATAGCTGCATTTGCGGAGGTCGTTCTTGCGGCGGCTGCTGTGGATGGCGCCCACGCGCCGTCTCTCGCCATCTCCCGATTAGCGAGGCAGTCGCACCACACTTCGCTACCTTTGCAACGTGCCGCACGAGGCAGATTGTGGTCGGCAGTCAATATATCGCGAAATGAAAACAGGTACTGAGCTACGCTCAAAGTTCGCATTAAATAGTATCGTAACCGTCGGTTAATTTTTTGTTTGTTGAATGAAGAAGTTGCTTTTACTTTTGTTACAACTTTCGTAACCAGTGTTAACACTAGCATGGACGATAAGTGCAGTTTTGCTGTCAAGTAGAGTGCTGAACACTTTAGAACAGAGGTAGCGTATTATGAGTGCCATAGGTCGTAATCACTTTTTTGAATAGTCTTAATATGTTCGGTATGCCTGACTATACGTTAAACTAAGTAATTGATAAACATGTTGCAATAAATAATGCGCAACGTTTGTGTGTCGAACCTGTACCGATATTTGTACAGATGTTTTTTTCTCGATCATAGAACATTTTTAAAACCTGCATGTGTCAGGTAGCTTATCGAAGTGCTGGGTTACTCGAAGCTGCTGACATTACTCGCCTGGGAAATAGAAATGCATAATGGACTAATTAACAAACTTCATTATTAATTTTTTATTTGATTACATTACCACACATATTGCAATTTACGAATTGTAGCCGACGAGTTTGCAAGGCACATCGTCTCGGAACAACTCCTAAGCATCGCACGCGTTTCGAGGTATGCGCAGTGAAACTTGCGGTGAGAATGTACTATTGTTCTTACTTTTGTGAGAACCCTCCGTTGTATGCTCCAGTAATTTGGAAGATGAAGTGACAGCGTTCGTTTGTGCGCTTCGTCCCGCTGTGTGTGCTTTTTTAGTGTTTTCTCGTCATCTGGCACGTCCACGAGGGCATATTCCGTTAGAAATGGGGAAGGCTTTCCCCCAAGGCTACCTGAAGTCGGCTAGCGGCCACCTTCATCGCTCCAGATGGAGGACATCGCTAATGGAAGCGTTGGGCTACCGGAGTCTACGGATAGCTCCACAGAAGAGGAAATGGAATTAGAAGGTGGATTCACGATCTTCAGAGGTCATCGTTTGAAGAAGAAACTACGCCAGACATCACCATGGTGGGAGTTGACGTCGACTAAGGACGCCCAGTCCTATATGATAGGGTATATGGATACATCAACAGGTGACAACCTGAACAGTCTTAATATATAATTCTTAACAGAATTCTTCGATCGCATAGCATCAGGCCAGATAAGCGAAGTTCGCATCAACACCCGCAAGAACATACTCACGGCTGATGCGACAAATGCAGCCATACTAGAGAATCTGAGGGGGTTTCAGACACTTGGCAGTATTCCGGTGCGTGATTTGAAAGTGCATTGGAAAGATACCTCAATCGGCGTGATCTCTGACGCGTACTCTCAAATCACGAACGAGAATATCACCAAGCTTGTGACCTCAACAGTTCGGATATTGAATGTTCACCGCTTCGGACAGTCACGTTGCATTAAGCTAGTCTTTGACTCAGCTTCTTCACCAGCGTTTGTAAAAGTGGTTTATGTAGCGCATCCTGTGCGGCCATACGTGCCGAAGCCTCTACAGTGTCACAGGTGCCAGCAGATAGGTCACGTGAGTGCAGTCAGCAAAAACATCATCACATGTCAATGATGTGGCGAGAGTCACCAAATGGAAGACTGTCAATCGGATGCACCAAAGTGTTCCAACTGTGCTGGATCACATGATGCGACCTCAATGTTGTGTCCAAAAATCGTACATGAAACACGGATAGTCAGGAAGATGGCAAGATAATTATTCTCGCAGAGAGGCAGCTGCATCAGTGCGCCGACAGTGACGCCGCTCACGACAAAAGCACAAGCGTACCAGCAGTACAACCAGACCACATGGACCGAAGGCTCTACAAGCGCCCCGCATCTTGTCCGCGCCACCGTCCACAGAATCGGGAAACGCATGGAAAGCGCGAGCGATTGCTGCCGGTAGGCCGGCTAGAACGCCCACAGTGACTGGCCCAGCACAAGATGTTGCTGAGGTTGCCTGGCCTTCCCTGCTATCGATAGTTTCTCGCAAAGATCATACGGACGAAGGTTCTACGATGCGTCCTGCTGGCAAGCTTGATAGAGCCAAGGTCCAGAGCATGCTTCGACAACTGATGAATACTACCCGTGATGTGCTTTATGATCTACGCACGCCCTGAGTGTTGGCTGCGTTACAGATTATGGATACCCTAGAGCCGCTTGCCGCCGCCCTACGGTAGTATCTCAATATGGCGCTATCAGCAAGAACTTGTTCTTTGAAAGAGTGCGTGCGTCGGTCTGTTATCATGCAATGAAAAGCGTGTAGTCTGCGTGGACCCATTTTGAATTCTCGACAATGCGTATTCAAGTATCAGTTCCCTTTCGTGGTTGTTTGCGAGCCCAACATTCCTTATCCGTTCCGAATAGCTGGATATTTACAACTGTGGTCACGGAAAGACACTTATAGAAGAAAAGTTCTGTTCTGCATACGTCGAGACATGGTGTACGCCCGACATATGGTCGCGGAACATGCTTCCAAAGAATACATCTGTGTGACGCTAAGACACAAGCAGCGCATGTTTACGATCATTGGAGGCTACATACCGCCGAAAGAGAGCTTTGATCGTATACACCTGAGTTATGCCGTCCAAATGTGCCTGGACCGTCCTAACCTGGTCGTCATGAATAAAATTAATCCGGACTGCGGAGTTTCAGTCTATTGTAGTAAGTGTGGGGGCTTGCTCCATTCAGAACATATTCTTTGGCGCTACTCGGCTTTGGCCGGTGATGGTTCTCAATGTGAACAGTGGTGGCAACGTATGCTGCACAGTGAAGTGCTGGCGGACCAACTCAGGGCTGTCCAGACGGCCTGTGTGACAGCAGAGGGACTCGGCCTCTCTGTTCCGACGTGGAATCGGCCCGCATCAGTCCAAGACTGATTTCTCAGGACCTAAATAAAGTTCTTCATACCATACCATACATATAATTATCGGAGACTTTAACGCCCACCACCCATTACGGGGCAGTGTTACGATGAATAGACGGGGTGAGGAATTTCGTAGATAACGAAGGCTTGGCAACCATTAATGGCGGTTTCCCTACATTTCATTGAGGCCCGACATATAGCTCCTTAGACCTTGCATTTGTGTCCAGAAGCCTTCCGCCCTCAACAACCTGGTGCAAGATCTAGAGACGCATGGCCGGGTAGCGACTACATATGTACCACTGCAATGGTTCCTTTAATCTTCTCCACCTCTTACTCGTTGTAATAACTGGCGAGATTATCAGACATTGGTGGACAACGCTTGCTCAGACCACTCTTCGCCGCTTGATCTAGAACGCATTATTACCACAGTTCTTCATGACACGACAAAACTTATACGCGTATCGGTACCTAGAAACTCCATCGACATCGAATATGAAAAACTTGGAGCTGTGCGTCGCCGCGCCGAGAGGAAAAAGTCAAAGCCCCTTTCTTAAAGAAAGATGGTTGAACGTGAAGAGTTCTCCCAATGCAAACTGAATCAAAAGTCCAAAGCCATAGACCACGCAACGAACCCAAGAAATGCTGAGCGATCCGATGTTATGCATATGTGATTTGACTGCTTCTTTAGGATTGTATTTTTTTAACGTTGAAGTTGAAGGAAGACACATTCGTTAAGTTGCATAGCTTCTATTTTAGATCATGTAGCCTTTGATTACACGCACACACTCACACTTTCACAGACGACTCTAGACTTGCAGAGTATTGCATTATTATCGCTGTGGTAGACGCTCAGAGGCGTGACACACGTAATGCAATGCAGATATATTGCAGATAATGCAGATAGAGTTCGCCTGGGTAGCGTTGCGTTCGACAATCTTTTTTAAGAAAGGGGCTTTGATTTCTTTTTTTTCCAGATCCTAAGACGACACCCCTGTTCACGCGCACTTGATGTCTCCAATAAGCAGGGAGGCTCAGTAAATGTGACAGGGGTGGTGTCATGCCTAGCAGACGCAACTTGCGCATCAAGTGAACTTTGTGCGCATGCGCTACTCTTGCTGAGATCATCGCTTCGCGCCGTTATCAGGCACTGACCGACCGGCCAGTCGACGCTGGCGCGGAACTGCGAATGTAAACTGCAGTTTCCTACGCAGATGTGTAAGTTGGCTTCTTGCAGTGCGTTTTCGGCGCTCACCGACGGATCAGTTAGACGTAGAAAGCTTCGCTTTAATACCGAAAACGAAATCTACCTCGGACCATGCTATCTATCGACGAGCTCAACAGCGTCTGTCGGCACTTTGACAAACTGGGCACTAACCACTGGAGAGGATTTTGTGCTTCCCATGATCCTTGCAGGCCACTTTGTAAAATATGACAGGTAATGCGCAGCTTACGATTTTCCCCTCAATTACCCTTTCCGAGCTCTGGCAGTAGTGCAATGTAGAAGCGAGGTGGAGGTTGCAGAGGATTACTGCAAAATGATTGTGGTGGTAGGTTCTGGCCCACATCCAATAAACGACCGACAAACCCCACCGTGCACATATAACCGTCTTGCCGTCATGTTCACGGCGCAAGAACTAGACGCTGCGCTGGCTTCATCTCGACGATCATCAGCGGCTTCTTCCTCTTCAGTGCATCGTAGAGCTCAGGCTCTGTGCCGGAAAAATAGAAAAAAAAAACAGGCTCATTGTAACGCTTCTGAAGCCTGGCAAAACACCTCATGCCATATCTTCCTACAGACCAAATCAAATCCCGCCGAACAGGATCAAATCCCGGCCGCATTTCGATGGGGGCGATTGGGTGCACGCTAAAGAACCACAGGTGGTCACAACTGATACGAAGGCCCCCACTACGGCATGCCACACATTCAAATCGCAGTGGTTATGATACGTTAAACAGCAGTTTCTTTTCGGCTGCTGCTCGCTCTGTTGGGAAGCCGTTGTCTAGTAAGGTCATAGTTTGTCGTGTGTCGTCCAACTGGGTTTGAATATAGGGTTGTAACTTCCTTTGCTCCGGGGTGCTGAGAAATACAGGCAACCGAAAGCGCGTCAACTGCAGCGTGAGGTATACGAGACTTCATTTGAGAGCGCACCATTGCTCTTCTCTCCTGAGGCATGCTCTGCCTGGCCGAGGACGCGTTGACAGGCCGCACAAACAAACCAACAAACAAAAGAAAGAAACAAAGTCATCGCATAACGAAACCTTAACAGAAGTATTCTACAAGCGAGCTCATTTGGGCCAGATCGTAGAACATCGACACATTGAACAAACCGTGCAGACAACAGGACTGCGAGATGGCGACAACACGGGCGCTGACTGTCAACTGGTGGCGTTATTTGAGGAACGGAAATATATGCAAGAAAAAGGCGGGAAGCAAGCAAGTTAGCCAAAATCACACACGCACGCACACAAATGGACTATTAGAGCAGCGAGTTGTCAGGCATCATCGTCGTCTTCTTGTAGTCCTGTTGTCCGCGCTCTTTGTTCAGTATTCAAAAAGCCTTCGTTTACCTTTCATATATGTTGCATTTATGTTTGCTCACATATAATACAAGTAAGTAAAAAAACAACAAAGAAAACACACGATGGAAATTGACTGACGCGCAGGGAGCTCAGGACCTTACGCGTATTCTCCAATTTTAAAGGTATACGGTGAGCTTTTATGAAATGCCCACATTTAATAACTGTCTCAATATATTGAGACAGTTATATATGGTTGGGGGCTCGTATACGAGCCCCCAACCTGATATAATGAGAGTTCACACATTAAAAAACAAGAGCATTATACAACCTGTTTTAGTTGAAACTAACCATTGTGACTGACGGAAGGCCCTTCAGTGCCAGAGCCACGCATGGCCAGACGTGCCTTCGAGGCATGCGCTGCACTGAGAGAGACGCCAGCCGAAGTGCCAGGCATACCGGCATTCCCTTACCCCGAGGGATGTGAGATATCGGCACAAATACCCAACAGCTGGCAATTGAATTCAAAGATGGTGCTTGCATACATATGCGGAGAGAGCGTTTCCGGGCCCATCCGTTTTGACAAGAGAGAGTATGATATCATTGTGGCGCTTAAAGTCGGCTATAACCATGACAATAGGACAAGTGCACGTAAACAAATGTGCTGGCACAGTAATGCTAACGAAATTAAATTTTAAAGGGAGCGCCGTAAACGTGCTTTTATGCACCTTTGTAGGTGTCTTAAATGCAGGTAAGCCTTGGCGTCAATTGCTGTGCAATTGACGCCAATTGACGCGATTGACGCCAATTGACGCAATTTTCCAAGTTACAAGGGTGATGAAAAGGGCTAGTGGGTGTCTGTATATACTTGCGCTATGTACGAAAATAGGGGGATGGAAATAACTGGATGGCGCCCATTTCGGTTGTCCGTATTTTCGTGTCCACGTCTTTTCGCACATACCGCGAGAAAGTATGGGCCATGAGCAGCAAACACTTACAAGACAATCTGTCCTACGTGAGGTCCGGGACCACATGACACTGGCAATCCGCACAAACTACATGGTCACTTGTGCGGCTGGAAATGAATGCTCGCTGCTGACTACGACTGCATTACACAAGGTTCTGCGCGTGTTGCTTATACATATAACAGCAGAGCTGCTTAACGGGGATGTTCGTAATCTCCTACGCGCGGGCATATTGCGCGCCCGCGCGGTGATAAGATCAAGAAAGGAAGAAGCGCGGTGAACAGCGCCGTCCTCTTCCCGTTTCATACGAAATCGGGGGGGGGGGGGGGGATGTATATTTTACGTGACCACATTGAACGCGCGCGCTTTATATTGTGCGGTCGACACACCGCTCTATTTCGATGCTCGCCTTTTCTAACACGCAATCCCGGGCGAGGCAGTGTCTTCCGGGAGAGGCGGCGTCTTCCGCGTTCCACGACAATAAAGAAAGAAAGAAAGAAAGAAAGAAAGAAAGGAAGGAAAGAAAGGCCGCAGCCTGTACAGGCCTTATGGAAGGTAGTCAATAATGAACAGAGTAAGCGTTTACGTGGTCAACATATTATAACACAGATTACGTGGTCAACACAGATTATACAATCATCATAGCTTCACGCGCATCTATGGTAAAACAGAAGCATTTAACTCGTCTGCAATTCCACGTGCCATTCGGCTCTGGAACAACCTCCCCGACAACATAGTTTTGGAAACTGACCGTGATAAATTCAAGAGCTCACTGAACTCGCTTAACTCATGTTAACCATTAATATCACACTCACTGCTCTGTATTATTTCTTTGCCTTTTTCTTGCAGTGTTATACGTTGTTACTAACTTATATTGTTCCTTTTTATTGTAATCATATGCAGCTTTATGTAGCTAATATGTTTCATGACTTTTAGGCTGTGCACTTGGCTGCTGTTTTCATTTGTTATTGTTGTTAATTGTATGTACTTGATTGTATGCCCCCCTTACTCAATCCCCAAGAAGGGGCCTTGTAAGGTATTTTACAAATAAATAAATAAATAAATAAATATTGTGTCCTGACGCTGCACATGTAAATACATGCACACGCCCTTTCAAGAGCGAGCAGATGCTACGAAAGCACGTGGCGGGATGTGATGTCGTTTTCTCATTTAGTAAGAAAAGAAAAAAGAAAACTTTCGCATGACAAGTCTCGCCGCTCAAGAGGAGAGAAATTAAAAAAAAAAATATGGGGTTTTTACGTGCCAAAACCGCTTTCTGATTATGAGGCACGCCGTAGTGGAGGAATCCGGAAATTTTGACCACCTGGGGTTCTTTAACGTGAACCTAAATGTGAGTGTTTTCGCAATTCGCCCCCGTCGAAATGCGGCCGCCGTGGCCAGGATTTGATCCCGCGACCTCGTGCTTAGCAGCCCAACACCATAGTCACTGAGCAACCACGGCGGGTAAAAGGAAAGAAAGGTCAGCCAGTGCATAGACGGGCTGGATACCGTGTGATGGGGCAAGAGGGAAAAGGTGGCAGGAGGAGGCACGGAAAGCAAAAACAAATAAAAGAAGGGGGTGCGGGCGCAAGGCACAGCACTCGATAGAGATGTATATAGCACTCAATAATTATCTCATATCCCGCATGTCCTCAAGAAGTGCAACAATGCACTCAATGTACGCCTTCTGTTCTGAGTAAGTTCCGAGGAATAATTCTTCCGACAAAGTCCGATTGTCCACTCCATTTAATGAGGTTGAGAGTTCATTTCTAGGCGCACTGTAGCAAAGATGCGTGATCGACTCCTCATGGTCAGCGTGTATAATGCTGTCGGCCATTCTAGTGGGGAAAGGGTAGGAGTTTCTGAAAGCCATGCCAAGTTGCAGGCGGCACAGAAGTATTTATTTAGCGTGTGATATTCTAGGTGGAAGACGGAGCTGTAGACGCAATTCCAAGCTATGGAGACGAATGTTTGTACATTTCGTCGAGTTCCGTTCCGTTCTACCAGTGAAAGCTCACGTGCTAGCAAGCGAAGCTTTGTAGCTGCATCGGTTCTTGACAGTGGTAGTGCTATGCAATGAATACCGTCATGGGTAGATCAAGCAGCGTCGATCGCACGGTCGTTAACATAGATGCCGCAATGGTCCTGGAATCACTTGTCGATTGCGTGGCGATGAAGCAGTCTTATGTCAGCGTCTTTAAATTTTTAAAATTTATTGTGGGGTTTTACGTGCCAAAACCACGATCTCATTATGAGGCACGCCGCAGCGGTAGACTCCAGAAATTTGGACTACCTGGGGTTCTAAAGCTAAGTACACGGGTGTTTTCGCATTTCGCGCTCATCAAAATGCGACCGTCGTGTTATTTGAGCGACTCATTGATTGATTGATTGATTGATTGATTGATTTGATTGATCGACTTTATGCTCAATAAACGTTTAGTAAAATTTATCGTATTCATGCATCTGAATCCCTAGCCTGAGGGTAGTTGGAATTCATTCAAGTACAAGAAAAGAAAAAAAAGGCATATCACATACTAAAACAGTAAGTCCTACATGAACATTGCATAACAATTCAAAGCAAACTGAGTCAGAGCATAACAAAAATCTTGTTACAAACTTACACAAGCAACTCATTGATATGAAGTGCAGACGACAGTGGAAGGTTACTCCACACACCGGCTCCATGAATTGTAACTTTTCTTCTACTGTAGGCGTTTTTTGTTTGTTAAATGAGATCGTGTTCTTTTACTTTGTTGCGGCTTTCATAACCAGAATATGAAAAAAAGTGATGAATACACTGGGTAGTTCGTTTTTACACTAGGAAGGACCGCTAATGCCGTGTTGTAGTTTATTTGGCCATTGATGAAACGATGACATGAGACACTGTATGGAGAGGCAATGGCGTCGGAGACGATGAACCGCGCCGGTGACGGTTCTTGAATTATGAACTTCAGAGCAGCACGGAAGGTGGCGGGTTATCCAGCCGTTGATAACGTCAAATGAGATGTCGAATTTACTACTACTACTACTACTACTACTACTACTACTACTACTACTACTACTACCACTACTACTACTACTACTACTACTAACAACAGCAACAACAACAACAACAACAATAATAATAATAATAATAATAATAATAATAATAATAATAATAATAATAATAATAATAATAATAATAATAATAATCAAATGTTTGTTATAGTGCCCAGGAACAGCTACGGAGCCTTCCCACTGGTGCACTTAAAAAGTAATACGCGAGACAAAATGTACGGAGAAGGTAAAAGTGGTGGGCAAAACAATGTGAGAAAGGGAACCAAATAAGGAAACAGAAAACGAGGAGGCAGGCGTAAAAATGAGGTTATCATTCACCATGGTTATCTACATGTATACAAAACAAAGGAAATGAACTCTGAAATATGCAAATGCAGGCAGAATACTTACTACATGTTGTTTGGAGTGGAGCCATAGGGCAGTATCTAATGCAGCAAGGCCGCGCAGAAAACGTGGAATGCTTGCAGCCTGGTATACTTTTGCGGCACGGAAAATTGCACACTACCAAGAAGCTTTGAACAATGTGTGATGCCATGGACAACCTTATAGAGGAACAGAAGGCCTGACTTAACACGTCCGGATTTTAGAAGTGTGAGTTGAGGTATACTTGGGAGGGTTGGACTATGGTTGCCAGAACGGCAAAACGAGATGCTTGGAAATACAGAGGCATGCACTAGTAGTGGAAGGTCCACAGTAGAATACAATTTCAGAAAGGCAACAGGGGAGTGGAAGTCATGTGACATACGATAAACAATTCCAAGAACGTGAAGGGCACGTTGTTTCGTATATTTACCGTGTGAAGAGAAGCTTAGCGTTTCGTCAAAGTATACGCACCAAGATCATTACTTTCATCGACCCTGGGCAATGGAGCGTCCCGACGGCTGTGTAAAAATTGCACGTGACGTGTTTTCCGCGCATAACCTGATGCCGTACTTTTTGAAGCATTTAAGAGCAGCTTATTGTCTCTGAACCAGTTTAAGGGTGAAATAAAAAAGTATTCTTGGAGGCAAGTGCAGCAATAATAACAATGATAACGATGATGATGGGTCTCGTGATATGACCACTGCACCTGCTAAGTTTTGCCTTCTGTATGTCATAGGGGGAGCACAGTGTCACACCGGAATGAATGAATGAATGAATGAATGAATGAATGAATGAATGAATGAACGTTGTGCCCCCGTATGACATAAATCTATCGGGAAAAAGAAGAGAGAGAGAGAGAGAGGCTTAGTCACGGTCATCCTGCTGAATGACCGTGAACCGTCACGTATATACAAGGCGTTCAGTTTAGTTCACGTGTATCACAGTACTGTAAACTCTATCCGCGTAAAGCGTGCAATTTATGATTCATTAATTCACAGCTTGCACGAGAGAGAGAGAGAGAGAGAGAAAAGTAAGACATGGAGGTTAACTAGGCTGAGCGTGGTTGTCCACTGTTCACTGCGGAAAGCTGTACCGAAAGACGAACGAGAAGGACAGACGGGGACAGCATGAACTGTGAAGCATTCCTCGTTCGCGTCATCACAGCTGATCGTGTAGGCTGGTGCACCTCAAGAAACGCTGCAGGGCTACACAGCTTACATGAAATAGTTACATTGTTTATGTGAGTGTTGCAAAATTCCTATTAGAAAGGTAGTGATATATTTCACAATGACGTACAATATCTATATATATATATATATATATATATATATATGACAGAAGGTCCAAAGGTGCGGGAATAAGTGGGGGCGTAAGTCCGAGGAGGTGGTGGCCATCGGTTGCGGCAGTGACGGGCGACGTGGCCGATGCGACAGCAGTGGAAGCAGATCGGCCTGTCATCAGGTGTACGCCATTCGGACGGGTTGCGGCGAGATGTGGCAGAAAAGGACTGCCGGGGACGAGGAGGGCCGCTAGAGAACTGGGGAACGCTGGGTCGAGACGTGGAACACACGGTGTTCAGACCCATGTTTTCAAATTCCTGTCTGACGACAGTCTGAATCATCGCAATGGTGGTTGCTGGCGGATCGGGATGCGGCGAGGAGAAGGCTGGCAAAGAGGCGGCCTCGAGTTCGCGGCGAACAATGCGGGTGACGTCGTCACAGGTGGTGGTCTGACGAGGTCGACCCTCACATGTCGACGTGGCAGCAGTGTTGGGTAGGCGCGCAATGTGGTTTGAGATACGGCGGCTCTTAGCCTGTTCAAGGCGACGGCATTCTTTTATAATGGCGTCGATAGTCGACACGTTGCCGAAAACAAGCAAATTGAAAGCGTCGTCGGTGATGCCTTTTAGCACATGTGCCACTTTATCTCCTTCGGACATATGATCGTCAGCTTTACGGCATAGAGCCAAGACGTCGAGGATGTAGGAAACATATGGCTCTGTAGGTGACTGAACACGAGACGCAAGAGCCTTTCTCGCGGCAGCCTTGCGCCCAATGGGGTCGCCGAACAGTTCCCGCAGTTTTTCTTTGAAACTGTCCCAACTGGTTATTTTGTCATCATGTGTTTGGTGCCACACGCGTGGGGTGCCGCCGAGATAAAAGATGACATTGGCGAGCATAATCGTTGGGTCCCACCTGTTATTAGCGCTGGCATGTTCGTAGAGCTTGATCCAGTCGTCGACATCCTGTCCCTCCAGGCCAGAGAACACACCTGGGTCACGATATGGGGCAACCGTGACGACTGGAGCGGTCGGACAAGCCGAAGCCGTTGCGGAGGCGGTTTCGTCACCGGGAGGCATGGTGACAAGCTCGGTGTGCCGACCACTTCGGAGTTCCGTGGTGAGGACGGGGATCGCTGACCTCCAGCAGAAATGTTACGTGTGGAAAGACACAGACGAGAGATGCTATTTACAGGCTATTTACACTGGAGCCAGGCAGCCAGGCTGACACTCGCTCGTGCCGAGGGCACCGACCAACTTCTTCGTCGTTCTCGCGGCGGCTCGTCTCTCGCGGAATCATATCGTAATAATATATATATATATATATATATATATATATATATATATATATATATATATATATATATATATATTTATATATATATATAAGTAAGCACACCATCGTTCGAAGTAAGCACACCATCGTTAAGACCAACTTAGCAGAGGCTGATTCCGGGACGTGCTGAACATCTTGCGAGCGTTTGACGCGCTCAAAACTCAGCAATCTTTTTGCTCAGCAAACACCGAACCAATTTTGACGACGTTGTTTGCGTATAAAATGAAAAGCGATATAATCTGCCGACCATTGGAAGGAAATTCTTTATTTAGGCCATCAACTTTTTTATTTGCCGAACATCAAGAAGCTCTGATAAAATAAATCATGAGGCTTACAGTTCTGTACCGTAGCAATACAAAAACAATAACGTGATTTTGCAAACTGCAGCGTAAACGAACCTGCGAAAAGTAGACGAGGGCAAACTTAATGTATAATTTTTTTTACATTTTGCTGAATTTAAAAAAGCCTCTTCGGTTTTCAGAATAAGCGATCGAATCGGGTAATATCACAGGTTTCCCCTAATTTCTCTACGAGCATCATTTAATATGAAATATAGCAGTGGTTCCTATAGGCATATCTACATGTTTCTGAAAAGCAAATAGCGGTAAGTCTATCCGGTTAAACGCGTGAAGTTATTACGGGACCTTTCGATGGCTGCTCGCACTTGCGAGCCGAAGCCGCGGTTCCGCGTGGCCGACGCCGGGGAACAGCGGCCAGTGACGAAATGTGTAGTCTTACGGCAGTGCAGGGCACCGACGGCCCGAAACGCACGCCTGTTTCGCCCGGCGATCAATGCATCCACAAGACACTGCCTCTGCCAGCACAGAAGCCCTGGATCGGAGCATCGTACGGTGAGCGGAGCAGCTGTCAGATCTTCCCGGGCGGCTGGTCTCGAGTGCTCGCCGTCACTTGCAGAAGAACATTGTGTGCGAGTTTGACATGCAGACAATGGCCTTGCATCAAATGAACATTTCTGTAGAAAACGCCCTGAACCGGAATTGAGCCCTCCCGTATTCCGGATAAGCCTTGTACACATTAGCAGACCGGCCTATGTGTAGCTGTATAGTTTTACAACTTTCCAATGCAAGCCTGTGAACGGTGCTCAGCTAACACTTGGGATACCGTTGTGACGAAGGACTGCACGGAAGTGTGCACTTGAGCACTGTAAATCGATTTGCACCTTCGGAGTCTTTAAGGGTCTTTAATTGACCTATATCTCGTACCCTCGTGTAAAGGTGTTCGGGTGCGAGTTATAGACCGAAAACGCCCTTGGGTGTAAATTGGTTTGCAGTATTAGGTTGGAAAGAGCTTTCCGCGTCGAAGGATTCTCAATGCCCAGCTGTGAAACAACGAGGCCGCTCATATATGGAAAGCTGTGCTTAAAGGGGGGATGCTGGTGCACAAGAGAATGATATGAACAATACGATAGCGCGCATATTCATGTCCGCACACGACGCAGCCGAGGTTTGCGCACTTATATGTTTGGTGGACCCGATGTATGGTCCCAATATCGGCGACTGGAGTCCGTCACGTCCTAAAGCAGCACTGGGGCTGCGCGAGAGACGACATATAGCAGATGACGGCGGATGAACTTTCACCACCCGGGGTTCATTTTGCACCAAAATCTATTTACGTAAAAAAAAATCGATTGAAAAACAATTTCAATTAGACAAGCATTTAGAGCAAGAAGAAGAAGAGTGTGTGATGTCCTCAGTACGAAATAAATCATACGAGCACCTCAACATGTCATGATAAGTAAACAGGAACGTTCTTGCATCTCGCACTCGTAATAACGAAGCCGCGAGTCAAACCCGCGGTCCAAACGCGTTAAAGTCCCCGTCATAACCCTGAATATAATGATCTTGCCATCCAAGAGGATCAGCGGGAGAAGGCGGAGAAGAGCTAGGAATATGAAAAAGTCATACCCTTGCTTAAAAATCTGGGTGACGGTTATGTGTTACACAATATTAGGCCCATTGCACGGTAACTTCAAATTTCGTAAAATTGATTGAAAGGGCTATAAATATTCGTGTGGTAAATTTTCTTAATGAGCGGTCTATCCTGAGTCCTAAACAAATTGGTTTCAGATCACAGTGTTCAATATGGCCGGCTCATATCGACTTTGAAAGCCATATTCAATTGGCACGGCGCCAAAGGCAGTATGCGGCATTAGTCACTCTAGACATTTCAAAAGCACATGATAGTGTTGAACGTGTGGTTTCGCTCAATCAGCTTCGGAACATTAACTTTCCAAGGTACCATCAAGCCTGGATTGCAGAATTTTTAAGGAACAGAGAATTTGATTGCTTCCAAAGCGGCATTTCTTCGGTTAGGTACACGCAGACAAGAGGCGTTCCAGAAAGGGTAGCACTTTCTCGAGTCTTATTTAATATTCTAATGAGCTCCATTTCATGTCATGATGATGCACATACTTGCGTGCATCCTGATGACAGCGTTTTTCTCGTCGGCAAATGACATCCAAAATCTTTATAACATATTACAGGCATACTTGTCTGTTATAGAAAGATGGCTTGAATGCGATGCAGATCTGTGTTTCACCGTTAACAAACGCTCGGTGCTCGCATTTTCGTCGTTAAAGGACCCCCCCCCCCCTTTTCACTTGTCTGTTTCTTTCTCTCTTATCATCCCACAAGTAGAAACTGTCAAGTACCTTGGCGCGAGATATGACTATTCCCTATCTTGGAAGGCGCACATTGGCTGTATTGCAGCAAAGTGTGTTCGTGCAGTCGGTATGCTACGTCGGCATAGCAATAGTCGATCAGGAACACGAGAGAGAGAGAGAGAGACAACTTCATGTAGTCGCCTGCAGAACGACACCATGGCTAAATGGCGCCGTGACGCGGGCCCTGACGTCTTCTCAGCGGGTGGTCTCTACTCAACTCCAGCGCGTGTTACTCCCGCGGTCGGTCGCCCTGAGGGGCAACGTTCCGTCGGTTTCGCTCGGCCTTTGTCTTTCAAGAGCCGCCGAGACCTGCTGGACGGCCCAGGTTTGGCTTTCGTGGTCGTAGCATTCCGCCGCAGCCGCGAGTCGCGGCGGAATCGTTGTACTTGTCAGGAACACGAAGAATAACGCTGTTATCAATGTACCGCATGTACATTCGTCCAGTATTGGAATTTGGGTGTGTGTTGTACTATGGAGCAGGTGCATATAAACTTCACCCCCTTGTTCTTCTGGATAGGCATGTCTTGCGACAATGTTTAGGACTGCCTAAATTTGTAGCGAATGAAGTTTTATATCTGGAAGCTAGGATCCCTTCCCTTGTAACGCGGTTTCCGTTATTAGCTGTACGATCATTTTGAAAGCTATATGGATCCCCTATAAGGCGTTCACAAACAGTTTTTATCTCCCAACCGGATTTGTTTTTTTGGCTTGTACTGGCTGCGATTTCACACACTTGAAAGGATTTTTATACGAACTGTCCTAGATCTGTTAAACGCCCAAATTCACGAGGTGATTCCTCTTCGTTGCAACACCAATTCCATTAAAGTTCAGTTTCATGATATTTCCCCTAAAGAGGCAAAGGCACTATCTTTCGGTATGCTAAGCTCTACCTTAAATGATTACTTTTTGCGCATACTGATCAAGACAGTTATTGCCACTGACGCTTCCCAAAATGAAGAAAAGTGTGAAATCGAAATATTTTCTCCTATTCTCGATTGATCGTTTTCTCTTCGCCTCCCAGACTTCGTACCGCTTTTTCGAGCAGAATTTTTTAGCGGCTATTCTCGCCCTTCGTAAACTTAACACAGCAACACGCTCCACAGTGGTCGTAACGGTTTCTCTGTCTCTGTGCTCCTTCCTCACTGCTTCTGATGACTCCCAGGTTTTGCGAGCTTTCAAATCGTTAGTGCCCCTCATTTAGCTTTGATTAGATTGGTTTGGGTACCAGGACATCAGGACCTAATTCTAAACGAAATGGTAGATTGGTTGGTGAAAGCGTCCGCGAATGGCCCAGTCATTGAAATCCTACCGGCATCAGCTTAACCTGCGCACATTAGCGTGTATCTACCTGCCTTCGAAGACGAGAGGCGGATGCTTTGTGCCGTTCTTTGTGCTTCGATTACCTCCGTCAGGGTATTGTGAACTCTTAACTGTAGGAGCAGCTCCGTGCTAATACTAGTGGGAATTCCCAGTATGCGTTTGATGCTTTTTCTTATCAGCGCATCAATTTTTGCCTCCTCCGAGCGGGACCAGTTGAACGCCGATGCTACGTAGTTTATGTGACTCATGAGGAACGCATGATACAGGCTTAGGAGATTGCTCTCACTGAGGCCGCCTCTGCGGTTCGAGACTCTTGTGAATACTCGGAGCATGTTCTCCGTCTTTGCCTTGACGCGGACAACAATTTCATTGTTGCTTCCCTTTACATTTAGTGTCAAACCTAGAATCCTGACCGATTCGACTCTGGGGATCATCTGACCAGATTCCGCATATATGTTAGTGGGAATCTGGTGGAGAGGAGTAGGGTGTCTCTTGCCCCTCCGATTTGGTCTAAAGCAGTAGTTCTGACTTTGACGGTGACAAATTTTCGTCCCTTTGAAGTACTCTTCGGTAACATCCAAGGCCTCCTGAAGGGCACGCTCCATGGCCCCGTCGGACCCCCTACCGCACCAAACGGTAATGTCGTCCGCATAGAGCGCATGGTTGGCGCCCTCGACCCTAGCCAGCCTTTCTGAGAGGCGTTTCATCGCTATGTTGAAAAGGAGGTGTGAGACTACAGCGCCCTGCGGAGTGACCTTAGCCCCTAACTTGAACTCGTCGGATCTTAGTTGGCCGATTTTAATGATGGCTGTACGGCCCTTCAGACAGAGCTGACGCAAGCGTGAAAGCGCTTCCCTGAGTTGACTCCAGAATGAATCTGTGTGTGATGCTTTCAAAGGCTTTGGCGAGATCTAACGCCAAAATACCTCTGACATACCTACGTCGATGATCTGCCTTTTGATGAGAAGCATGACGTTCTGCGCGAATATTGAGCGCCTGAAGCCTACCATGGTATAGGGGACCGTTCTCGTTCCTCGATGTATATTGCTATATACTCTGTCATGGAAGACGTGCTCAGCCACCTTGCCCACGCAGGACGTCAGCGAGGTAGGTCTGAGGTTCTCGGGTGTGAGTGCTTTACCTGATTTCGGGTAAAGGCCTCCAGACTCTGCCCCTGATTATTTATTAAGGATAAGTGAACAAATTTCCAAGTACAACAGAAATAATCTATTAGTAGTTGGTGATTTCAACTTGCCAGACATTGACTGGGATCGTATTATGTCATGGGCCGGTTCTGTTCTCGACGCAGATGTTCTTTTTGATATGATGCTGGACCACAACCTTGTACAAGTAGTTCGTGAGCCTACCGGACTTACAAACGGTCTTGGTTCGCTCCTTGACCTTGTCTTTTTTGAACGCTCCTTTTCCGATTGTTATGTATCTATCGAGCCTGGACTGTCTGACCATGAACTTATTGTTGTATCGTTCTCGTTGAATGTTACCCGCGCGCAAGGCACGCATGCGCCTACGATTGTGAAAAGTTTTGCGCAGGCTGATGGTGTGCAAATAACAGATTACCTTGATCCTTGTCTTTCTGAGTTTTGCCAGAATGACGTTCTGCAGCTTTGAGAAAAGTTTAAAGCAATGTGTTTATTCTGAATTGATCAATTTATACCTAACAAACTTAAAAAGCCAGCTAAACGTACATCATGGATGAACAGGCACATTATTCAATTAAAACGTAAAGCCAAACGCCTGAGGAAGAAAGGCCTAGCTACCGATAATTTAACCAATGTTCGTGTCGCCCTTTCTGAGGCCATGGCAGAAGCAAAAATTTTTTATTTCAGTAGCACTTTATCAAATTTTATTAAGGAAGATCCCCAGAAGTTCAGGAACTTCATCAAGGAACGAAATAAATCTATAAGGAACATTATCCACGATAGCATACCAATAACTGATCCCAAGGCTGTTAACCTTTTAAATGACCACTTCCACAGTGCCTTCTTCCCGCCCACTGTACCCTCTTTCCAAAGTCCTGCTCTTCTGAACTTTTCTCAGCAAGGTGTACTCAACATGCTCCTTCGATTTCAAGTAAAATCATCTGTTGGTCCAGACTGCATTGCCAACACCTTCCTTCGGCGTTATGCGGAAACTTTAAGTATATTCCTTGTAGTAATCTTTCAGGCCTCTCTACATTCCGCGGTACTGCCGCTCGATTGGAAAGTCGCGCGTGTTGTCCCTATATTAAAAAGAAGGTGACCCAAGTTCAGTGTTGAATTACCGTCCGGATTTCCATATTATGCTCTTCTTGTAAATTAATTGAGCACATTGTTGCTGATTACATGAGTGATTTCTTAAACGAGCGTAACATTTTATCTCCTTTCCAACATGGCTTCAGGAAGGGGCTCTCGACAGTCACCCAATCAAGCACAGCCATTCCCTCGTTTGCTTCTGTCCTTGACAAGGTTTGCCCAGTAGATGTGATATCTTTGAATTTTCAAAAAAGCTTTTGATATAGTTCCTCATGACAAACAGACTTGTAAAATAGAATTCCTTGGTCTTCCTGACTTGTCCTGGGTTTCTGCTTACTTAACGCGTCGAAAACAGTACGTAGTGATTGATGTGGAGCAGTCCGATTCTCTTTCAGTAACCTCTGGCTTGCCTCAAGGCAGCGCGCTTGGTCTAATACTATTTCTGATTTATTGTAACGGCATAATTGATGTAATGAAGGTCCCTGTCAATATTCATCTGTTCGCAGAGACTGTATCATTTTTAACAATATTAATACAGTTAATGATCAACTATCTCTTCATTTAGCCTTAAACAACATTCTTGAGTGGAGCAACAAGTGGGGAATGAAACTTGACTCAGATAAATCTGTGCTTCTACGTATAGCAAACAAAAAACTACCCTTGAAGTTTTCTTTATCTATTGGCCAAGACCCCTTGGCCGAAGTGAGCGAGTACAAGTATCTTGGAATTACGATTACTAACAATCTAAACTGGAGTAGCCACATTGCTGCTACCGCCTCTTCTACTTTTAGAAAGCTATGTCTACTTCGCCATAAGCTTAAACATGCATCCCATGAAGTAAAATCATTAGCCTATACGACTTTATTCGACCCAAATTGGAATACTCGTGCGTTATTTGGGACCCTTTTACCAAAATCAACATTAACGCCCTTGAAAGGATACAGAGAAGAGCCATACACTTCATTTTTTCCAAATACGGCCGAGAAGAGTCTATAAGTGAATCATTGCGGACAAATGGTTTTCACACCCTTCAAACAAGGCGAAAAATTATATGCCTGAAGTTCCTTTACTCCTTCCTAAACCCTAAATTTTCTTTAGATCCTAGTGCACACATAACTCTTTCTGCATCGAGGAAAACCCGTCATTCCCACTCCCTCGCTCTCTCCCCTCACGCTGCCAGGACAAACCTTTTTAAATTTTTTTTTCTTTCCTCGAACTATAGAAGAATGGAACCTCATCCCTTTCCATCATTTGAACTCCCATGAATTAATTAAAACTCATATTATTGGTATTTACTAAGTGACATTGCTGTTGCGTGCTATTTTGTTTTCTTTCCTAAGCTTTATATTTTGCAATTATGCCTTTTGTATGCGTATTTTCTGTGTTACCTTGCCCCTCCTGCTTGCGCCATACGGCCCGCAGTATGATGTAAATAAATAAGAACCACAGAGGCCGTTTTCCAGTCCTCTGGGACCCAGCCAGTTTCCCACGTGCGGTTGATCTGCTCCTTCTAGATTGATTTATCCTCGAGGTTACGCAGGAGTCTGTTGGAGTTGCACCGGGGCGCCGAGCGCCCGTTTAGCTCGTATAGCACCTTTCTGACTTCTGTTTTAGCGACCGGGGCGCCGAGCTCCTTGATGGGTTCACCTGACCACTCCGTGTAGTCCTCGTGCCCCGAGGGGCCTGTCTGTTAGGCTCTGAAGTATATCTGCATCTGTTACCCCAGTCTCTTTTAAGATCGTGTATTATTCTATCAATAGTTAGGCACTGACTGCTTTTCGATTGTGAGTCATATAACAGTTGCTTCAAGAGGTTCCATTTGCCTCCCGTACGCATCTGTCCGTCGACTGCCGAACAAACCTCGTTCCATTGCTGCTTGCTCAATTCTCGGCAAAAAGCTTCGCTTTCATGATTTAACATCGCTACTTTCCTACGCAGCTTCCGATCGAGCCTCTGCGTTTGCCATCTGGCGAGTAAGGAGTTTTTGGCCTCTGCCAGGTGCGGCGAGTGCACATCCATCCTGTTGACTTGTAAGTCCGTTTCGACTGTTTTAGTAACATCCTTGACGTTCTATTTGAGTCTTTTTAAGAGGTCTTCGAAGGACTCCTCCAAGTCCTCTCCCTGGTGTTTACGGAAGGCGTCCTAGTCTACTACGCTGAACGCCCTAAGCGGAGCGGAGCTAACTTCCAGAGAAATTTCCACAACAAAGTGGTCATTTCTCAGATTTTATTGCTTATTGTGCCAATTAACACAGGTGGCGTTCTTAACGAAGGCCAGATCCAGTGTGGTGTCTCGCGACAATGAATTACCGATGCGCACAGGAAACTATGGGACCGTAACTAGCTCTAGTGAGCAGGTCGTAACCGCTTGAACTCAACATAACTTAACGCCTGATGCGGCACGTTAGAGTCTCCAGCTACCACGAGTGAAGCATCCTTTGGTTTCGCCGCCGCCTTGGCTATAATCGACAAGAATGCCTGGTGACGGTCTCTCGGGGAACTGTAAATGTTTATAAGGAAAGCGCTGTTTTTAAGCCAGCTGCTGGGAATGATTTCGATAAGCATTACCGCCGCCCTCGTGTTACCCAATTGCAATTTATGCTCCTGAAAGGAGCATTGTTTTGCAACTACGACCGCGAGGCCGAGACTGCCCTCTGCGGTTGCTAAGATAGCTCGGTAACCTGGAAATGACGAATTTCAGTTCTGGTATCTTGTAATAAGATAACACGTGGTTTGTTCACCAGTGTCGCGATAAACTGCTGCAGTGGGACCTTTCGCCTCTGAAAACTGGCGCAGTTCCACTGCCGCATGATAAATTCTTTTGTGTGGCTCGCCATTGGTAATGTTGTGGGTTGAGAGGGCCTCTAGGACGCTACCTGTAGGTTTTCTAGATGCCGCTGGAGCGACTTCCATACTGACTGGTTCAGCGCGCCTAGTCTGCACGTTTTCAAGAACTTGGACTCTAAAGAGCAGAATTTGATTGCACTTGATCAAATCATTAACGGATTTTTGTAAGCGTTCCAGCGAGCGTTGCATCACTGCCTCCATCGTGGCAGTCTCTTCGGCTGCCTCTTGCGAGGACGTAACCCTACGTTTAGCCGTACGCGCCTGCGCTTCTACGTCTCCCGAAGAAGACTCTTGCCTTTGCTGAAGGTTTGCTTTCCGAAAGCCCTCGAAATCGGTCATAATTTTTTTGATTTCTGCCCCGAGGCCAGCGTTCCCTTGCAAGAGCTGCGTTACTGTGCGGTCTTCCCTACGCTCTGGCAATGTTACCTGTGTTACCTTCTTTGGCGCCTTGTCCATCTTCGGCTTGACTCGGTCCGCCCCTGAGGGTCCTTCCTGGATGCGCGCCCGGGATTGGGAGCGCCCCTTGGAACGGGAAGGTCCTCTTGAGTGGGAGCGGCCCCTGAAGCGAGACCGGGGGCACCCTCTGGAGAGGCTGCGTTGACAATCCGGTGGCGTCAGCGAACGCGCGCGTCCAAGCGCGCTCGCCGCGCTCGAGTCACATGAACGTACTGGGCTGCCTGCGACTTCTTGGCGCGCCTGCGCCGGCGGCGTCTTTGTCGTACTATGTAGGGCAGCTGAAATCGCTGCTTGCACTTGCGGTCCGCAGTGAGGTGAGGACCTCTGCAGACAGCACACTTTGGCGTGCACTGATGATCTTCGGCAGGTTAGGCTAGACCGCATCCCCTGCATTTCTTCCTGCTCGGGTTCGGGCACACATCGGCTCGATGTCCCAAATCTCCACAGTTGTAACACAGTTCGACTTTTGTATGGCGTGCAGGGCAGCGTGCCCGCGCCACACATAACGTAGTTCGGCACTCTTATACCTTTGAAGAGCACCACCACCGTTGTAGCAGTATTGATGCGTCTCACCTCGAGCGCTTTCGGGTTCTGCTGCCTAACAATGATTGTCCGCAGCTGAGCATCGCCGAAGCCGGCGCCAACCCCGCGAACGACTCCCTTGCATGTGTTGTCCGAGGCGGCCAAATAAGCTGCCACGTCGTACTTGCCTTCCCTGAAGTGTATCTGCTGAACGGCCGCATAGGCACACGCGCTCTTCCTCGCCGGCGCTGAGACGACGAGAATATTCTGAGAATCGTCGGGGCAGATGATGTCTTCACTTACTTCGTCCAGAGCTGAGGCCACCGCCATGGCCAAAGCTTGGGCTAGTCGAATCGTACTGACATTCTTAACGTCGAGGCCTCCTCTTGGTCCAACGATGATGCGTATATGTTCCCGAGGAATTTTCGGGAGTCTTGAGGCGTGCATGAGCTGCTTCATTGTGCTCTGTGGGGCTGCTGTGCGGCGACCACCTTTCCCGCCATTGCGCGTCTCCGTGCTGGCCGGCGACTTCGGAGTGTCCGGTCAGGCCTTCTTGTTTCTGCCCACTGCCGCGGTCCAGCCGGGGCAATTCGCTTCGTTGGGGTCTATTTCGACCCTTCCACCATCTCACTTCGGGCATGTTGCCCCACGACGCCGAGTGGGCCATGGCCTACCAAGGACGCCTCGCCGACGCTAGGCTGCGCCCGTTAGGGTGAGCCGATGAACAACGTAGTCGGTGGTCCAAAGTTTCTCCAATTGTCGAAAGGCTAACCTATCGACAATAGTCCGGTATGGGCTCGTTCCGTGCGACGAACTGCGTCGAATGATACACAACATTCCAGGATTTGGCCAAGAAATTCATCAAAATAATTTGGAGAAGCAGGAGCCGACGTTTGCGCGTCCGCACTACTTGGCGCCCCGTGGCGTTCCCTCACTACGCTGCCTAATTTCATTTCTAAATTTTTACCTACACGGACCTGGTCTGGCTCCCTCACCGAACTGTCCCTCTTGCGGGGAGCATGAAACCATTGATAATTTTCTCATTGATTGTCAAAAGTATTTTGAATTGCGAAAAAGAACATTAGAAATGCCGTTCCGGCTTCTTATATTAGATATAAATGTTCAAAATTTACTATCTTTGGGGGCTTCGACACTTTGGCACAGCGACAGGAAGTTTGACGATGCCATCCAGGATTTTATTGCAGGGTGAGAAAGATTTGGACTATAATATCAAAACTTGAGGTTTTGTTATAATTCTACAAAATCCATTATATTAACTGTATTTTTGTTTTCTTTTATTTCTACATTCTATTTATTTATTTATTTCAATACCCTAAAGGCCCGTGCGGGCATTACATAGGGGGGATTCTTATAATATACAGCACTACTATACAACTTATAAATATAAAACACAGGTTATAAACAGCTAAAGACAGAAATAAGCAAGTTAAGAAGACAGGTACAAGTTACTAAGAAAAAAAAAATGGCTAGGAACAGGATCTGGAAAATTGCACACGTAGCAAATTCCACAAGACAAAAAAAATACAGAAAAAAAGAGACAGCACCTTCAGAAGTTGCAAAACATGGCATCTAACATTTCACGGAACGATAAGGCCGGCACGAAAAAAAAAAAGGGGAAAAAACAATGACGCACATCATTTTACGTTGGAATTTCCTAAGTATGACCAAAGAGCTGTTTGAAATGATGATGTTTCAGCGATAGCCGCAATGCTAGAAGGAAGCGAATTCCACTCTTCGATAGCCAGGACCAAAGGTGAGGATTTGAATCGTTCTGTTCGAGCGAAAATGGGTTTAGTCTTCTTCATATGATCTACACGAGCCGATGTGTGCGGCGCCGGGAGAAGATGTGAACTTGCAAATGGTGTGTTATTGTGGTAGAGAGTGTGGAAAAAGGATAAAACGGCTGAATTTTCTGCGCATGGCCAGAGGCGAGAGATGGAGCGATATTTTCAGTGATGTTACACTTTGATGCCGAGGGTAACGGGAAAGGATGAATCGTGCAGCCTTGTTTTGTATAGATTCCAACATGTTAACAAGATAGGTATAATGAGGGTTCCAGATCACTGACGCGTATTCTATCACAGGCCTGATTAGCATGTTGAATGCGTGAAGTTTTGTATCCTGGTTGGCTTGGTGTAGTCGGTGTTTAAGAAGACCAAGTTTTTTTAAGGCTTTGGTAGTAATCAGTTCAATATGAGTGCTCCAGGATAAATTAGAGGTAAGATTTACCCCGAGGTATTTTACCGACGCTGCAGTTTCAATGATAGTATTATTAACTGTGTAGGTATTAGGACTTGTGTTAGCAGCGGAAGTAAACTTGAGATGCTTAGTTTTGTCTGCGTTAATAACCATTTGCCACCTGGCGCACCAATGAGTTAGTTCATCAAGGTCAGTCTGGAGAGCAATGATGTCGCAAGGGCTCGATATTGCTCGGTAAATTACGCAGTCATCTGCAAATAGCCGTATTGTTGATGTTATGTTCGACGTGATGTCATTAATATATATTGAGAAAAGAAGTGGACCCAGCACCGAACCCTGGGGTACTCCTGAACTGTATTAACTGTATTAACTGTAATGAACTGTATTTTTGTTTTTTTTATTTCTACATTCTATTTATATCATCAGCTAGAATCTACCTATTACTTACCATATACCTATTCACCAATTTTGTTTACAGTTATTTTATACTTATTTTTTCTTATTTTTATATGGAACTTAATTCCCAGTTCTTGGCGAATCCCCCAGAGCGGGTACGTGCCACTAACGGGATCTACATCTCGCAAATGGCTGAAGGCGCGCAGCTTTCGCCGGTATGCTTTACATTTGGCGCAGTCGGTGGCAGTAACCGGAAGATGTGGGCAACCTTCAACCTCACACAGCGAGACGACCATCCACTGAACTGGCCGGCGAGAACTTCGTTGCTGCCTCGAAAGAGATGGCTAACCTTGTTCGTCGTGAAGCCATCGCCGCCAATGCCAAACAGCCGATCAGCGAAGTCATCACGGCAGGCACTGCGAAAACCAACATACCACTCTCGGATTTTGAAACCTCGAACAAACAAAACTTCGATAAGGAGAATGTTCCAAGCTATATGATGATGCAAGCGCAGAAACGTCAAGCTTGTCAAACGCGTTAACCTAGTTAGCTCAGTTGCAAAAGCAACTACTAGAGCAGCAACAAGCATTGCTGACGGTACTTGTATCGAGCAGGGCTAATAGCATAGCAGAAAGCCCGGGCATGCTCGACAGTGAATGAATGAATGAATGAATGAATGAATGAATGAATGAATGAATGAATGTTTGATGTTTAATGGCGCAAGGGCCAAGTATGGCCAAAGAGCGCCATGTTCTTGGTGATGAGTTCGCAGTGTAATTATGAGTTCTATGAAATTGGTGTGACATGGCTGTAAAGGGGCCTTAAAAATAGTCGCGCTAAAGTGCGTAAGATCTGTGTAATAAGATTATGCCGATGACGTATAACGCGTACTATGAACATTAAGATTCAATTAAAAAGAATGATACGATGTGCAAAAATATATCAGGTTATAAGATATGCTAGAGCGCTACTGCCTCTTTAGAGCCCTTGAAACACAAGGGCCTGGAGGCATGTGCTATGCAAAACAATTATCGCAGCGGCATCCTCTGGAGCGAGGATGCTCTACGAATTTAATGGGCTTAATAATGTAGAACGACATCATTTAAGAAGTTGAGGACTGCCTTGGTGTTAAAAAGCGGTTCCTTACCAAGAAACATAGCCGGGTGTAGAGGGATGTAATAACAGTATGCAAGCGGAAAATGTTTCTTTCTCTCTGTTTCGGCTTCCCGACACTCCAGGAGCACATGGAGGACGGTCAGCCTCTCACCGCATCTACCACAGGTTGAAGGTTCAGTTACAGTAAGTAGAAAATGATGGGTCCCAAATGTGTGTCCTATTCTGAGGCGACAGAATAGGACATCTGTTCGCCGAGATTTCGTTGGGGAGGGCCAAAAACCTAACTGTGGCTTTATAACGTGCAGTTCATTATTTATTTCTGCGTCCCACATGCGTTTCCAGTGGTTTCGCAGTTTCTTTCGTTTGTAAGGTTTCAGATCTGTGAGAGGCACCAAAGCAGTATTATTAACAGCAGGGCTTGCAATTGGCGTAGCCATCTGGTCTGCCAGAACGTTACCTTCGATTCCCCTGTGGCCAGGTACCCAGCATATGATGATATGCTGGTTAGATAGATAAGCTTTGCACAGGTCGGAATAGACCTCAGTGAGTACAGGATTTTTATGCTTGTAGGGTGATATTAAGGCCTTCACCACACTTAGGGAGTCTGTATATATAACGGCTTTTCGGAGTTTCGATTTCTTTATATGCTTTACAGCCGACAATATAGCGTAGGCCTCTGCCGTAAAGATACTTGTTTCTGGATGTAGTACATCGGATTCCGAAAAAGATGGTCCGACGGCTGCATACGACACTCCGGCATGTGACTTGGAAGCGTCTGTGTAGAGCTCTGTGCATGAGTGCTTGTACTCAAGTTCTAGGAAATGCATTCGAATTTCGACCTCTGAAGCATGCTTTGAAAGGTTTAGGAAGGATACGTCATATTCTATCACCTGCCAGTCCCAAGGAGGTAATAGCTTGGTTAGGCGCATTAAGCGATGCTCCAGGAGTGGGACATGCATTTCATCGCTAAGCTCATTCACACGCAGCGAGAAAGGCTGTCTTATAGACGGACGATTGCGGAAAACTGTAGCACACGTCATATCGGTAACGGTATTAAAACATTGGTGTTCAGGATTAGAGTGCACTTTAAGGAAATATATAAAGCTGATGTATGATCTCTGCAAGTGGAGCGGCCACTCATGCGATTCGGCATATAAGCTTTCAATCGGGCTTGTTCTGAAAGCGCCAGTGGCTAAGCGGATACCTAGATGATGGACAGGATCCAGCATCCTTATCGCGCTCGGGGCGGCAGAGTTATACACTACGGCCCCATAATCCAATCGTGACCGAATTAGGCTCTTCTAGAGATTCATTAGACACGTTCTGTCACTACCCCACGTAGTGAGATAGAAGTTTCATAAAGTTCATTGTTTTTAGACATTTTTCTTTGAGATATTTCATGTGTGGAATGAAAGTGAGTCTATCGTCAAATATAATACCAAGGAATTTGTGCTCTTTGTTGATAGGTATTTGTTGTCCACACAATTCTAAGCAAGGATCCGGGACCAGGCCTCTCTTTCGTGTAAAAAGAACACAAGAACTTTTGTTAGGACTGATTTTAAATCCATTTTTCTCTTCCCATTTTGATACTTTGTTCAAGCCATGCTGTACCTGTCTCTCGCACACTGCGAGGTTACTGGATTTAAAAGCTATTTGAATGTCGTCCACATAGACAGAATAAAAAATGGCCGGTGGTAATGAAGCACGAAGCGTGTTCATCTTCACGATAAAGAGCGTGCAGCTAAGCACGCCTCCCTGGGGTACACCAGTTTCTTGTGTAAAAGGACGTGACAGTACATTGCCGACATTTACCCGGAATGTACGATTGGACAAATCGCTTTCTATTAGGTTTAGCATATTACCATGAATGCTCATTTCTGACAAGTCTCTCAAGACTCGGTAGCGCCACGTTGTGTTGTATGCCTTCGCCATATCGAGGAATATGGGTAGGAAAAACTGTTTGTGTACAAATGTGTCACGGATGTTTCCTTCAATACGTACAAGATGATCAGTTGTGGAGCGCCCCTCTCTGAAGCCACACGGATAGGGATAAAGCATTTTGTTCTGTTCAAGGAAATGAATGAGTCGCCGATTAATCATTTTGTTCAAATACCTTACAAAGGCAACTTGTGAGGGCTATCAGGCGGTAACTTGCCACTGAGGAAGGGTCTTTGCCTTGTTTCAAAACAGGGACCACAATGGCTTCTTTCCATGCGGTTGGGAGGTATCGTACAGCCCAAATAGTGTTAAAAAGTGCGAGTAGTGTAACTTGCGTGTGATTGTGTAGGTTTTTGATCATTTCATACATTATTCTGTCAGATCCCGGTGCAGAGCTCTTGCATGCGCTCAAGGCAGCTTTCAACTCGGCAATACTAAAAGGACGGTTGTATGATTCATTCCGACGACATTTTCTGATGAAAGGCTTACATTCTTCTATTTGTTTGTATTTGAGAAAGGATGGTGAATAATTTGTTGAGCTTGACACGCTCTCAAAATGCTTCCCAAGTGAGTCTGCCTGGTCTTGCAGGGTATCGCCTTGTGTGTTTACCAAAGGTAGTGAATATGTTTGTCGCCCTCTTATCCTATTAACCTTATTCCAGACTTTGGCCTCATCTGCGTATGAGTTGATTCCCGATAAATAATTCTGCCAACTCTCTCGTCTGGCCTGTCGGCGCGTTCTCCTGCCTTAAGACTTTACTTTCTTAAAGTTAATAAGATTCTCCGCAGTGGGAGAAGCGCGTAGCAACCCCCACGCTTTGTTCTGTTTTTTTACGAGCGATCCTACATTCGTCGTTCCACCACGGGACACGCCGTTTGCATGCCAAAACATTTATTTCTTATATATATTTAGATGCGGCATCTATCATAAAGGCTGTAAAATACTCCACAGCAGCATCAATTCCTAGCGAGGACATGTCATCCCATGAAATACTAGTAAGAGTTCGGAATTTCTCCCAGTCGGCTGTATCAATCTTCCACCTAAGAGCCTGTGGTGGATATTCCTTTTCTTTAGGTGTTCTTAGCAGCAGTGGTCGCTTCCGTAAGGATATTGTTAACTTCTCATTCGAGTTCAGACAGTATCGACGGGGAAACTAGGCTAAGATCAATGGAAGAAAAGGTTCTGTTTGCGAGACAGTAATAAGTGGGTTCCTTCTTATTCAGCAGACACGTACCGGACGAAAAAAGGAATTGTTCAACGACACTACCTCGCGCATCGATACGAGAGTCTCCCCACAAGCTGCTATGTGCATTGAAATCACCCAGAACAACATAAGGTTCTGGCAATTGATCTATAAAGGATTGACATTCATGTTTCGTTAATTTGTAATGTGGGGGTATGTAAAGAGAGCTAATGGTGATGAGTTTGTTTAGGATAACAGCTCGAACCACTACTGCTTCAAGAGGCGTTTGTAGCTGTAAAAGTTGACACGCAATGCTTTTAAGGATGACAATGGCAACACTGCCCGATGATGCGACACCATCGTCGCGATCTTTGCGAAAAGTTATATACTGTCGGAGAACGTTTGTGTGTTCTGATTTTAGGTGTGTTTCCTGTAAATACAGCACTTTTGGAATGTGTTTGTGGATGAGTTCTTGCACATCATCAAGGTTTCTAAGGAGACATCTGACGTTCCATTGAATAATTTGTGTATCCATATTGGAAGTATATAAGTGCTGTGTGTCCGGAAACGGAAGTGATGCCTTAGATTACAGAGCTCTTTCGAGGCCCTGTAATGGGGGTTTTGCCCTTCCTGAAGCGTTCGAGAGAGCCTCGCCGCTCCTTAGGCGCTTGGAGCGCCTTGAGGATAGATGTAGTGTCCATTGCCTCTTGTGAGGCGCTGGACACGTGCTCTTGCGAGCGAGAAGTTTTCCGAGTGAGTCCTGCCTCGGAAGGCAAGACCCTTGCGCCCACCAGCCCGGAGGTCGATGGGGCTCCCTGAAGGATTTGGCTGCGCTGGCTGTTGCCAGCGCTGGAAGGGGCCGGGGAGGTTGGGGCAGTCTCGGCTGCGCCCACCTTCGGGGTCGATGGTCCCTTCTGCTGGGTTGACGGAGCAGCGCTAGCTGCAACCGCCGTGGGTGCAGATGGCGTAACTGCCGACTCACTGCTTGTGGGTCGAACAGCCGCCGGAGGCCGTTGTGAGGCTGCCTCCTGACGCGCCACTTCGGCAAAGCAGGTCTTTGGAAGGTATGCTACCCGCCTGCGTGCCTCTTTGAATGATATGTTTTCCTTTACTTTGATTGTGACTATTTTTTTTTCTTTCTTCCAGTACGCGGCGTGCTCCCCATCACAGTTTGCACAGTGGAGTGCGTTCTCACAAGTTACAGTGGTGTGTTCATGGGCACTGCACTTCGCACATGTTTGGCGGCCCCGACAGCTCAGCGAACTATGGCCGAAACGCTGGCATTTGAAACATCGAAGCAGATTTGGCACGTACGGCCTAACACGGAGCTTGATGTACCCGGCCTCGATTGACTCGGGCAGGACACTTGAACCAAAGGTGATTATTAAGTGCTTCGTCTGAATCTCTTTACCATCTCGCCTCATCCTAATTCTTCTGACAATGATCACATCTTGTTCGCTGAAGCCCTCCAGGAGTTCGGCTTCAGTCAGCTCAAGCAACTCATCATCCGACACAACACCGCGGGTGGTGTTCATTGTACGGTGCGGGGTTACTGTTATGTGGGTCTCCCCAAATGACACTAGCTTCGGTAGTTTGTCATATTGCTCCTGGTCGCGGAGCTCCAAGAGGAGGTCACCGCTTGCCATCCTCGACGCCTTGTAACCTGGACCAAAACATCAGTCAAGGACTTTGACACGAGGAACGGTGAAATGGTTCGCACTGGTTTGTCTGACTTTTCAGAGTGAATAACGTGAAAGCCGGGGAAGTTTTGGATTTGGCGTCCGAAAAACTGGAATAAACCTTCGGTGCACCCTCGTTTCTGAGGGCGATGAGGAAGTGGGGGGCGGGGGGGAAAGAAGTTTCCATCAAAATACAAAAAAAAAATTCGGCAACAGCGCTGACCGCCCACCACGGAGCCCAACGAGGGGACGCGGCAGAGCTTGCGTACAAGTCTGCACGACGCCAGTCGTACGCCATCACTATAACCAAATTTGGTGTACCCAAGGCAGGATAGCCACGCAAGGTTACCCCTTGCCGCCAAGAAGAAAGGAAGTAAAAGGAAGAGAGAAGAAGACAGGAAAGGTCAAAAGTGAGAGAGAAAGACGAAGATTTGAGTAGAGAGAGACAGGAAAAGGCGACTGCCGTTTTCCTCCAGGTGAGTCAGTCTGGAGGGGCCGTCTATGTGAAGCAGAGGCCAAAGAGGTGTGTTGCCTCCGCCGGGGGGCCATAAAGGTCCAAACACCCAGCAATGGCTAAACCCCCAGGATCCCCCTTTCCCCAGACACGGCTAAGCCGCGCACGGCTACACGCAGGAGGGTCCCACCCTCGTGTGCTCGGGTCCATGGTGTCGCAACACGCCAAACGCTTGCTGATGCAGACGCCCCTGCGGGAATGCTCGACGGTAGTTCGCTCAGTGTAGACCGTTGGTTGAACGTATTTGAATACGCGTTTGAACAGAACCATTGGCACAGAGACTCCGACAAAATATTCAACA